>NW_024884364.1:48133896-48143413 GCF_019232065.1 Centrocercus urophasianus | reverse complement strand
AAGAGAGGAAGAGAGGAAGAGAGGAAGAGAGGAAGAGAGGAAGAGAGAAAGGAAGGGAGGAAGCCACAACAAACCAAGCCATTTTCACTTTTTTAAGATTTCCTTTTTTTTTTTTTGTCAGGACATTTATTTCTACTACAGTGAAGATGGGATGGTGCCCACCAACTGGCTTCTGCTACCCTAGAGTAGAGCTCTCTGCCTCAGGCACAAATCATGCAAAACTTACCTATGATTTCATAGACTGAAAAAGACAAGGTCAGAGAATGAAGTGATCAGGTAACTGCTAGGCTTTATCAGTATATTTTAACTAAATTGCATCTTCAGCAGGCAATAATATATAGGAATTATTTGTTCAAAACATGCCCTATCAAAGGTCATTGTCCTTTCCATGAGGAACATCCTTGCTTCAGCAAGAGAACAGAGAAGTACTCAGGAATAACACACATTCATGCTTCACTCCTCTTAGCCAAATGACAAGTAAGAAAACTTTGTCTTTTCTTCCCATATGACCAAAAAGAAAGAAGTCTTTGACAGGGAAAGTTGTTCCTTTAACCAAGGATCTCTTTTCCCTTCAGTAAAATTAATTAATTTCTAATCCTGAGAGGTGAAAGGCCATTTTCAGTCTCATCTTTAGAACTAGTGAGAAATGATACTGCCTGGTTTAGTGTTCAATTAAATAACCATCTCCATCAATCATTCCCACAGACAAAGAAATCTTCTAAGGAAGATATTCTTATCTACATAGAAACCATTCCTAGCAAGATGTACTTACAAATTTTCAGTATTATTGCTGCAAAGCATTAGCCTTGAGAGAAGGCTACTTTGTTTATTAATACAAGTCAAGCTTAATTTAATGCAGTTTCCACAGTTTATTTCATCTTTGTGGTTTCTAATACCAACCTGGTATTTCCTCATTTAACTTAAAAATGCCTGGAAGTAACATAGAGAAACATCCACATACCATAAAAAGGGCTTCATAGTTTTCAATCATCTTTTGTACAACAGCTATGATAGCAGTACTCTCTTCAGCTCGAGCTGAACTCTGAACTGTGAATTCTTTGTCTGTAGATTTCTGCTTGTGCAACAGGTTAGGGCCAAAGATAGTAGCCAGGTTAAGTGATGTCATTTTGTTCCCAGTAACCTGGAAAACAGAAAATAAATGAAGTAGAGGCTCCCAGGATCTAATGATATACGATATAGATCGGAGAGAGATATATGCATACTCACAAATCCACGCACACAAGACATTTAGCAGATAGTTTATTCATCAAAATAAAAGAGTGCCAGTCAAACATTTAACTATTTTCAGAAATGCTGAAAGACTTTGTTTGGACATCCCTGCTAGAAGCTCTGTGGATTTTCTAGATGGATTTGTGAATGAACTGGAGGACAAGAGGGAGAAAATGCTGTCTGCCCTTAATTTCCTGTCAGCTTGACAATGGCATACTTCATCTGAACTCAGGGAAGTCTCTTCCTACCTCAATTCCTTACCATATCACCACCTCTTCAGACCACATACCACAGGCAGTTACTTCTTCCACTAGCACTCATGATATGAAGTAGACACAGTGAAGAAAAGCATAATTTTGCAAGTTCAAACAGTTAAGTAGTTTGGATACTTGAGGATTACGCTCACTGTTTTTATTAGTGTTTTTCTATTTTTTTCTTGTTTCCTAGAACATGCTAAATATTTACTTTTTAAACCAATTTTTAGTTTCTTTTTATTTTTTACTTTCTTTTGCATCTCCATATCTGTGCTTAACAAAGCAGTAGTAACTTGACTTTGGAAGAAGTGGAAGGATAGACACCAATACAGAAACAATCTGAAATATGTCATACAGGTTATTAAATCCAGATATTCATTGTCAAGCTTGTGAGTAGACTACTTTTTCCCCATCCTATTCTTTTAAGAGAGAAAAAGCAAGCATTATGTGCTTCCTTTCTGTCTCTACTTGATTGCTATTCTGGGAATGCAGAAGATGATGCCAGACTATATAAGAATGCAAGTGAAGTTTGTCAGTTGAACCAGTTTTTCTTGCAGGCTTTTTTTTTAAGAAAACAGATATAATATGCATTATTTTTTCATTTGCTTCAATTACATTTGAACTAATGAATAAAAAAAAAGGACAGAATGAGCACAGAATGGGCACAGAAAGAGGAAGAAAAACAGCCCTTCATGAAATGAGTGGTACCAAATGAATCCTTTAAAAACAGTTAGGTGTGGGTTTTTTTGGTAGATGGCATACACTGAATGTTCCAATTGAATTTACAACTGTACACTGACTACTCTGGTTGGGTTTTCTTGTTTTTGTTTTTAATTTTTAATTCTTTTATTTTTATTTTTTTTTTATACAGAGCTCAACAGGTAGCACAGAGCTGGCAGTAAAAAACAGAATTTCCATTTATTGTTGGGACCACTATTTAATCTCAGAAAGATACCTGCAACAAGCAGATGCATGGGCAGCTACAATGAACGTGCTGACTATAGAGACTTGCCCCAGCGTAATAATGCTTAAACACTCCCTGTTCACACCACAGAGCACACAGATGTTCCTGGGTGACCTAGTTTTTAACTAGTGTCAGAGTACTGAGCCACCAAGGATGCACAGGCACGTGGTGCTTTGAGAGAGCCAAGGGCAGCCCCTGGCTGTGCCCCCATCTGCATATGCAGGCTGTCTGTACAGCGTGTCTTTTCTTAAGGGCAGCTTCAGGGCATTCCTTAAAAAAATGGTGTAAACATTCCCAATTAAATTAGCTGGATGAGTCACTTTAATAAAGTTAGTCATCTATCTCTGTATCTGTGAGAGAAGGGCTTTTGAAAGAAATCATGAGGAAGGGACTGTGTGCCAAAGCTTGCCTGTTTTCATTCCAATGATAGCAGCCTATAAAATATTTTCTTTTGCCCCATATGCCTTTATTCACTTAATTATTAATGAACAGCTGAAGATATTGTGAGCAGAATGCTGTATTATCTGTAAAAGATATCCAATTGCACATAATATTCCTGATGGATGCTTACAATACTGCCAAGATGGCTCACCTAAATTTGCCTTGCCAAAATACCTTTAGCAGAGCTGATGTGCTCTTAAGGAGAATGAAAATGCTTTTATTACAACTGTTTTACTAGACTCACTCTCTTAAGCAGCATCAGCCTTTAGCCTTGTATTAAGATCCTCTTGAGGATGTTCCTGAACCAACAGGAAACCCTCTGCTGGAGGCAGGGGCCTCAGCTGGCTTATGTATACATTGTTTTTAAGCACAGTAAAATTGTTACAGGCTGCTCTTTTTAAGTGCCTTCCGTTAAGGTGGTACAGTTGTCTATCAATGTATTGCTGAGGATAGAAATAATAGCATTTGAAAGGCTCTGAAAAAGGCTCATGCAGCGCATTTGAAGTTAGGACTTCTCATAGAGTTATAGAATCATTAAAGTTGGAAAAGACCAATAAGATCATCTAGTCCAACCATCAAACTTCAGGCAATTCTACTGTCAAACTTCAGGCAAACTTCAGGCAGAAATTCAGCAAAAGACAGTTTCATGGTGCCTATTCTTAAATACCAACCAACTCCAAAAAGCATCCAAAGAAGCGGAGTTTCAGCAGTGTCAGAAGTAGCCTCAGAAGTAATCTCTGTTGCATTTCGGAGGAATGAGAAATCCTTTCCACAAAAAAAATGGGCACAATTTTGCCAAGCCTGCCAATTTTGACAGGCTGTATCCATCTCTCATTCAAAGATAACACAGTTGCCACCTTTTGCAGAGCAGCACAGTAGTTCAAACGTTTTCCTGGCAGAAAATGGGAAGGTTGGATTTTCAGATCTTCCCTAATGTGACTGTTCAGATGCATATGTGTCAATGCTCAGAAGTACTACAGCGGATATTAGGAAAAAAATATTGTCCAAAAGAGTGGTGAGGCAGTGGCACAGGCTATCCAGGGAGGTGGTGGAGTCACCATCCCTGGAGGTGTTCAAGACAAGTGTAGATGTGGGGGGACGTGGTTAGTGGGCATGGTGTGATGGGTTAGTGGTTGGACTTGTTGATTTTAGAGGTCTTTTCCAACCTTAATGATTCCATTCCATGATTCTTAGTACACCACAGCTATGGGTATTATCTCTGGAGATGGCTGCATTCTACTCTCTCCAGTGAATGCAACCGTAAGACGGCCAGTAGAAAAACTGACAAAGACAGATCCTAATTTCAAATAGTGATTAGTTTTACCAGACAGAAGGGCACAGCCAGAGTTCCTCTATTTTACTTTTTATTCTTTGCTATCTAATGAACACAAGGAATCAAAGAAAAACAAGAAATGAACTATGTCCAAATTATATTGGATTATGTATGAAAGCAACATCAGAGAATGAAGAGAATAAATAAGCATGCACACTTTCATATAGGTGGTAGCCCTCCTACAGCCCTAAGAACATAGTAGAAAACTAAATGACAAATTATAGGCAAAAACAAGAAATCTCCCTTATCTTTCAGGGACATGTCACCACTATGGTTATTTCGCAGGCCCAAAGATCTCTTTCCAGTCCATTAATTAAACAAAGTCAAAGGAAAGAGTGGCTGGGACTTACTTCTTGGCCGTCTTTGTCTGTGGTGTCTTCTGCGTGGCCAGCCACGGTGGAGAGGAACTGCAGCAGTCGGTGTAGGGTATCGCAGTTACAGGGAGGTAGGAGATAAATGAGAAGCTGTAAGGTGCTTAGCTGTTCATCTGGCTCTAATACTAAGAGGGGAAAAAATACATTCTAAGAAAAGCACTCCAACTAACCTAAAATAAGAACAAATATACCTTTCCCAGCCCAAAGGAATGCTTGAGAATAGCTTTGCTTAACAGTAATTTTCTTTGTAAACATCAGAAAAAAAAGATAAAACTTCAAGGAAATACCAAAGCATAACAAATACTGTTACTGTAATTTTGCTTTGATTGGTCAACATTTTGCTCATAGGTTCATAGGCTCTTCTCTCAGTCTATAAGAGAGCAAATTCCATGTTGCATGCTTTGTTGTCACCAGACACAAAAATTCTGCTTAATTTTCTACATATTATTTTCGTTCAGATATAGCAGGTATAAAAGCAGGTATAAAAGCAGGATCCCAGATATGAAGGCTTCAGCAAGAAACTGAAAACACATACTAGGCAGCAGCTTGATCTTGAAGGGTCCAACTTTACTTTTTCCGAGATTACATCCAGGTCAGTATGCTGGGACTATTTTAACATAATAACTCTGAGGATCATTAACTACAAAGAAACTTGAACTTCTGATGTTAGGTTTTTGAAGTCAGATTGAAATTTTGATCAGTGAATGGCTATACAAACTAAAAACACTGGCAGTGCTGAGATACCAGGATACAGATGGAAGTCTGTCATCTGCTTCTGCTGAACCAATAACAGGATCAGGATTTAACAGATAAGATGAATTCATCCTGTATACCAATGTAAAAGTGAAATCTCTGTTTTAGTTCTCAGGGCTAATCTTACATAGTATGAAAACCAAGGAAAGTCTTCTGCAAATTATGCTACGCAAATATTTGGAGCAAATCAAGGCTAGAATATTAAATGACAGGAAAGAGAATACAGTGTGTAGAAATTACAGAATTCAAACAAGCTTTTGAAAATCGGTAAATCAAGATGCTGCAGAGCTCACAGAGAGTGTTGATGAAAGGTGTGTAAAGTTCTCTGGTGAGAAGTGGGTCAGGCATGTCACGTAGAAATTCCTTTAACAAAGCAGCAACATCATGAATGCTGTGTTCTTCGTCTAACACAACATCTATGCCCCGGTCAAACTCTTCACGCAACTGGAAAAGACCATGACATAAAAACTCAGTCACTTACCATTGTCACAATTAGTATGTTCCAACAGATAAAGATCTTTCAAGAAGTAACTTAACACATTTTCACTTTCCAGATTGTAGTTCACATCTAACTGCTGCTTATTGCATGGTACATAACTTCAAGTTTGTACCAGATTGTAATAAGCTTCTTTCCAACTAGTGTATGGCATTCTTCTATAAAAGTAATTTATTCTGCTAAGTAAATGCAGAAATGTAAGACTAATACTAAAGACAGAAACCATGGTGAATAATGAAAACTGGACAAAAGGCTTTCTTATACCACCTTACTGTGTTATCCTCAGGTTTTTGGAAAGAATGAAACTGCGTTTCATAACATGTATGTTTTTGTACAAAAACATTGATAATAATAATAGAGCAATGTTAAAGGTTACCAAACTCACATTTCTTTTGTGAATTGAGATTGTACGTATTTAAGCCTAAGTAGTAAACAGACATGTTCATTAAGAAATCTTGGCACTGGTCCCCATACATCTTGTTCCACCCTCCTAGCTTAGTTATACTCATTAAATGATTGTTACTAAAAAATTAACAAACACCAAACTAACACCATTCTGAGGTATTGCTAATTTTCACTACAGTTCTCAGACAATTTCTGTGTAAGTCAAAGGTATTGAATGTCTCAGAGGCAGAAGAAATCGCTCACCAACAGCCAATATGTCTTTTGACCAGATAACAGGCAGACTTTCTGAAGAGACTTCCCAACACTAATAGCAGAAAACTTTCTTCAGGTTGAGAGCTCCATCTTTCCTCTCCAGTGTGAAAATAGCCCGTACCCAACCCAGCACCTCGTAGAATCACAGAATCATAGAATCGTAGGGGTTGGAAGGGACCTCCAGAGCATCGAGTCCAACCTCCAGTCAACTCCAGCTCAGGAGACTTAGTCCTGCACCCCAATAACTGTGAGAAAGCTTTAAGGTGGTTTGTAATGCATATATTTGCTCTTCATTTTCTCTTCCTGATTATCACAAACAAAACCTGCTGTCACATGCACTTATTTATGTATTTATTGCAACAGTTGAAATAGAACTTCTAACTGGAGGAAGAAAAGAGACAAAACTATGCCTACTTTCTGTACAAAGACTAAAGAGCAGCTGTGAAAGCACACCAAAATCTAAGTATTGGACTTGGCCTTCCATGGTTCAGAAAATGAATGGAATTTTAATTGAATCCAAACTTTCCCATGTGTTCGTGTTGACAGCATTTATTATTTTAACTGCTGGGCCAATGTGATGCTTCCATGTTGTTTAGTAAAATAAATTAGTTCACCTAATTCAGTGAATTAGTCAACGTAATATAACACATAAGTACCCAAATCTGTCAGTGTCTTCTGTTTTTAAAACTGAGTAAAGGAAAAAAATGGTGAAAGTGATGTTTGAAGTAAGGCTTAGGATACAAGCAAATGATACAAGCTCTCTGCTTTTTCCCAGAGGTATGATACAAATATACTCATCTTTGAATAATAACAAATGTTTTCACATTGATGCTTGTAATGCAAATGACAAGCAGCTTACTTTTCAGTACTTTTACTCGTTTAGTGTTGATCTAATAACTGTCTTTGCAGACCATGAGGGTTTTCAGCTTTATGGTACATTAGCCACACAGCAATATTAACTGGTAGAGAGTAAACTACAGATCAGTAGGTTATACTGTTCTACCATTCAGAACCAAGTCAAATTAGCTATTCATGATAAATATCCAAAGAGCCAACCATTATGTTGTGTATTTTTGCTAAACAGTACTATTATTCCTAGGATCAGTGTCATCAGGCTTCCTTTGTTTTGCTGTATTTTGACATTTTGATCTTAAAATTTCTAGCAGGAATATTCTATGATAACTTTTTGTTATCTCCTAAGCATCACAAAACCATTAAGCACTATGTTCTACTACTCTAACTCAACAAGTATTTCTAGCTTTTTGGAATAACAATGCAACAGCTGATAGTGAGGAAAACCTCACTTCTGACATTGTCTCTGGAACCTAACTATACACAACCTCTGCTTTTTCAACATTTGGCCAATATTCAACATCAGAAATTGGACGGGTCTGCTCTGACCTTGAAGTTGAACAAGGTGATGTTTGCAAGCAGTAATTTGAGTGTCTCACTCCAGCTTCTCACAGGGTCAAAGACATAGCTCTGTAATTCCATATTTCCTCATAGTGTAATTTTTCCAAAAAAGATTTACAGTTTAGGCTTACTTTGGGAGCTTCTGCTCTCTCTGAGATAAATAAGCAGCCAAGATTTCTTTTTCCTCACACTGTAAACTGAAAAATTTCATCACAGTAGACTATCTGGATCTCCAATCCTTTGCTGCTTCCGCAGAGCAAAATATACAATGACTATTAATCTAGTGAGATCATTAGAAAGATTTCACCAAATGTAAAAGACGGCTGTTACGAGCTAACAAATACACACTAAAGTCACTGACATAGAAAGCCTGAATTTCTCCAGGTGAAGGACAAGGAGAAATTACTCAAGAGAAGGGAATAGGGTTATTTGTGTCATACCTGATGAGTAAAAAAATCCATATCAACTCACCTGCCTTACTCTCTTTTTTGAACTTCCAACTCTGAATATTCCCACTGTCTGGAGACCTGCAAGTAGAGCACATCAGACAACTGTTTTACTGTATAATTTTCTCTTTGAAACCACATTGAATCAAGGCAATCTGGGCTGTCTGCTTTAAAGAGTTTTAAAAAGCACACACACACACAAAACAAAAGCAATATGTTTCTCTATAGGGCTGTACTTACTGCTCTGAGACAAAACCCAGCTGTCTTGGAATAAGCAGTCAGTCAGTAGTTCTCAAGGATCTCACATCTAACCTGCAAAATGGCATCTCTGTTACCTGATGCCATCTTAGTGCCGCTACTAATCTGCGAGGGACAGAGGTCTGCAGACAGCGAGGCAATCCTCAACATTTGGAGGTGGCCCTTTCAGGACTGACAGTGAAGGAAATAGTCAACACAGTAATACTTGGACACTGATCTGTGATTTTGAATACAGGAAGCAGCTGGTGTTTGGGTTGATCCACTGGCTCTGTATTTCCTACCAGTGCGAAGGTTAGTTTCCTTCAAAGAGATGTAATTAGGGCAATCAGGCAGATAATGAATGGGAAGAACTACTTGGGAGTTGCACACAGTTTATAAGGTAGGTAGTATTTCACAAAAGGAAAGCAACAAACCAATATTGTACTGCAGGCAATGCAGGCAGTGCAGAATGTTTGCCCGCTGTATCATTCAAATATCATTCAAACTTTATTTTGGAATGAGGGTTGCCTGCTATTCACGAGAAATCAGTTCCTGTGTTCCTCTAGCCTTGTACATAGATACAGGGAGGATATCAAGCCAACAATACAATGCAGTTGATGAATAGACATATATTGTCCATTACAGAAACTGAAAAATTTGAGAGTAGGTGTCACCTTTAGAGGTGCCACAGTCTTTAGCAGTAAGAATGTGTGTGGAAATCCTAGAGGCTTGAATATCTGTGAATATACGTAATTTCATACAAGAGTTTCAAGAAAGATGAAATTGTCTATAAGCTTTTAAAAATGTATGGTCTAATAAAGGCTACACTGAAACATTAATCTTCTCCACTGATATGTAAGAAACAATAAATAGCATTGTAAAACAAATGCTTTCCCCATATTTTCCCCAATTTTCCCCT
>NW_024884364.1:48053501-48133796 GCF_019232065.1 Centrocercus urophasianus | reverse complement strand
CTTCCCTTCCCTTGCCTTCCCTTGCCTTGCCTTCCCTTGCCTTCCCTTGCCTTCCCTTGCCTTCCCTTGCCTTGCCTTCCCTTGCCTTCCCTTGCCTTCCCTTGCCTTCCCTTGCCTTGCCTTCCCTTGCCTTCCCTTGCCTTCCCTTGCCTTGCCTTGCCTTGCCTTGCCTTGCCTTCCCTTGCCTTCCCTTGCCTTCCCTTGCCTTCCCTTGCCATTATATATCACTTCCAATGTATATAGTCACATATATTCAGAATATAAAACACGATCCGTCACATAGTTTGGAATGATGTTACTAGAGGATTGCTGCCAGAACATCAAGTTCTCTGTTTTTACCCCAAATCAATGAAAAAACAATTGAGTCTGTCTTCTGAAATCTTAGTTTTTCTCAAAGTCAACCAGACCTGATGGCTTTTGTATAATACTCCTGTGGACTGTAGATTAAGTTGAAAATTGAAGAACATCAATATTTGCCCCAAAGTATCTGGGATGATCATGTTGTATGGCACTACATCGTGCTCTTAGAAAATGCAAAAAGAAACATCATGTTTTATTTAAAAGGAAATTCCAATAAAAATATTTTAGTAAAAAGTGTTGCATAGAAAACAATCTTTGTTATTACAGTGTATTAGGTGGATTAAGCACTTAATCAGTAGGATACTCTGCTTGAGGTCTCTTTCTGCTGTCTCAGATACTTTTATGTTCTCCGAACTCAGTTAACCTTACTTAAAGGATGGAAGTCATTCGTCTTAAACTTAATCATCCCCATATTTGTCAGCCATGATATCTAGTCTCTGTAAAAGGCTAACAATGACTTGCTTTCATTGTTTTCTTTTATATACTTGTAAGCCACATGGGTATTATAAAAGCTTAGCATTGTTGTTTAAGTTGCTGTCCCCCATCTGAAAAAGCCTTTAATTCAAAGACTGTAAATGATTTCTTTCTGGTCAAATTAAGCATCAGATGCAGCATTTGATGCTACATTCACCATTATTAAATGGTTTGTTTATCATCTGGCCAAGTGATAACTGTGGCCAAGTTATTTCAATTCTTATAAAAAATTCTTTACAAAACAAAGATACACTGGGAGAGATGTTGAATAGATATCTTGATTAGCTATTGTTTCTGCATTACAGAAAACCAGTGGGATGTTTGTGTCTGAACGATCATGAAGCTGTAAGAAGAATATTGGCACAATTTTATAATTCCTTTCAGAGAAAGCAGGTCTGAGCCTGAGACTGGTCAACAGATTCAAGCTAGGGACAAACAATAAGCAGTTTGAAAGTCTTGTAGCAAACATAAAGAATCTTCTGAAATCTTAATATAATTTAGCATGGGATATTTTTTGTTCCTCTGAACCACTATTTTTCAATGTTGTTTCTAGCTATGTCTTGCACTGTAGCATAAATCATTCATTTAGCATCAAAATCTAAAGATCCACCGGTTGCTAAGAATTGGTAGCTGGCTTTCAGGCTTTCATTCTCATGGTGTGTAAACCTGCACTGTGTAGAAAGTCTTTCTTTCAGAGATGATCACTCCAGCTCTGAAATGAATGACCTCCAAGAAAGTGGTCTTCCTTCATGCTGAATGGGCCAGTTAGCAAGCTTGTAGCATAGATCTGCAGTTTGGGAGGAGATCATCTCCTAAGAAATTATCTGTGAGACAGGAAGAGGGAAGCAGGAGAGAAAACTGGAGTGGCACTGTCTAGCTTGTAAAGATGTCATTGCAATTTTAAGTATACACTTGGTTCTCAAAATACTTATTTATTTATACTTCAGTAAAAATACATCTGCCACTCCTGGCAAGATGAAATATTCTTACCATGTTTTTCCAAGTGCTGGCAGCAACTGTCTACAAGCCGCGGAACCTGCCTGTAAATAGGGTTCAGGCTTAGTTTCTTATCTCTTGCCTTTTCTTTCTTGCTCTGGGCTTCTGCTGGCAAAGAGAGCTGGAGAGCTTCTAACAACCGTGACTGATTGTCATCAAGATCAGTAATAGAGTCCACAGACATTGCACCCTGTAAAATATACATGCATAAACATTCAGTATGGCTGTAGGAATCTAAGGACCACCACATCTCATCTAACAACTATTTTTGCCTACCTGCATTTAAAAAAAACTTGCACAAAATACAATTTGCACTACCACTTTACAAATTGGTCAATATATAATACTACAGTAATAGATGCAAAAATCTGGGCAGTACCCATGGTATCTTTACTATATCACAAGAGACACAATGCTTTACATTCATTTGGTGTGCTTTTAGTGCTATAAAGGCCTATATATTCTTCAAGACAAGAATGAGTCACAATGTGTGCATGCAACTCAGCAGTACAGCATTTGCATGAGGATATATACACATTTTTACACCTGATTCTTTACTTTTTCCACACTTCCACACTCTTCACACAGTGAAAATTATAGATTTACCACTCTATACCACACAGACTTGACTAATTACACAAACATATATGATTGCAGAGATTGAAATAAACCCATGCTATTACAGAACAAAGACACATGAGAGAATACAGAGGTGATTTTTTTTTTCAGGTAATTTCACTTTAGGGATCTTAAATAAAATTCCAATGAAAGCTCTGAAAATTATGTTTGGATTACAGGAAGGCACAAAGGTTCAAGCAGTCAGCAAAGGATGAAGTAGCACAAGCAACAGGAGATTTATGGCATTTTTCAATGTTCACACTTGAAAATGAAGATCTGGGTTTTTTTTTATACCACAACACGACTGCTGCTTCAAAACTATCATTCACCTCAGAGTCAGTGAACTATTATTAAACTTAACAATGCAAAAAATATTTGAGGGAACATCTAGATTTATAAATAACAATAATAATAATTAAAAAGAAAAAAGGAAAGAACTCTCAATAAAACTATCTATTGTACATTATTTTCTTACCTTCTAGTGCAAAGAATACACTTTACCATAACTTAAAATGTGAAAATGTAGAATTTTTATTCTATGCTTTGCTAAGAACACTAATTTCTTCAAAGCAGTATTTTCTGCTGACATGTATTTCATTGACTGTCAGCAAGATCTCAGTCTGTTGGACGGGAACAGTTCAATTACTACAGAACTACCAAGCTCTAGAAATACTGTCTTCCTTCAAGACAGAAAACTAAGCTTTATACAAGTTTTCACCTTGGAGACAAAGTAAAGAAATTCCACTGGGATTTCAAATGAAATTAAAACTTGTTAGTTCATACTAAAGTAAAGCATGTAACGTACAGTCTTGCGTCTCATAACACTTTGAAGACTTAGCAGAAAAACGAAGTAAAAATTATCTAGAAAGGTTTTTTTTTTTTTTTGACGCACACCTCTAAATAATTATTAGTCTCTTTGGAATGCAACTTCAGTCTTGATTTCTAAGGTTTCTCAGAAATACATCTGCTTGATTCCCTTTACCATTTCCTGCCAATTAGAAAGAAAAAAACAAACCCAAAACCAAGCAAGATTCACTGTGTGTGATCCACGTTTGCAACATTCCAAGCTAAATATTTTCCTATTTCTTTTTAAAGATCTGGGGTTTCAGACATCAAAATTATTTGCCTGACACTGAAAATCCTAACGCCATGCTCACCACTGCTGTTCGCAGGCAGCTCACGTACGACAGGTGACTGTCTTTATACCCTAGCTCTTACTGGTCCTTCCCTATCTGCAAAACATCCTCATCCCATGAACCATTATTATCACAGAATCACTTAAGTCGGATTCAGATCCCTAAAATAGATGTAAATACAGTCAGTTCTCCATTACCCTTGGGCACTTTATCAAAGTTGTGGATTAACTGGGACACAGAGCAGGCTTTAAGAAGAAAGACCATGAGTTCAGTGGCTGAAGTACAGCACTACTTGGCCAGACCAAGTCAAGCCAGCATCCTTTGCCATGCCAAGTTCACAATCTGAAGTCTTAAGATAAGCTTAAAGTAACAAAAAGAAAAGTGAAGAGTAAAAAATAGACGGAAAGAGCAAAATGAAAGTGAAGACTATGGGGACAGGTGTGGAATAAAGGTCAGACAAAACTATTTCCTTTTTCTTTTTTTTTAAAGGGCTTTAAAAACCAACATCTTTTACAGAACGATGAGCAATGTTACCATGTATGGGAGGGACTGAGTACAAATCACTTTAAACAAGAAGTAGGAGTGAGCTCCTGATACACAAGTTTTGGTTGCATAATATATCTAAATAATACATTAACAGACAGTCTTAATATTCTGTAGAATAAGCACAAAGAAAGTGTCCTGAAGGATCATCAGGGTCTTGACTTCCAACTGCTAAGCAGAAATCTTACACAGAAAAAGCAGCCACTGTGATATCAGTCTCATTCTTGGATGAGAGAGAACATCAGCACCGACATCAAGAGGACTGCCAAAAGCATTACTTTACAACCCTTACTGACAACCTCAACTGAGTGCTTAAAGACTCGTGGGAGTATGCAAAAGTGAATGACAGTTAAATGAAAGTGAATGGCATATTTGCAAACATTCTCTACAATTTAAACACTAGCGGGCTTTGTGGGCAAGACTGCACTACAAATGTCTTTGCAGCATATATGTGAGAAACTGGCTGCATCAACTGCACGAGTCAACATCTTTTTTTTTATTTTTAATCAAAACATTCGCTTTGTTGAAGTTGAAAACGGCATAACCAAGGTACGTTACAGAGAGAATGGCAGCTCCCTCCACATCATACTGCTCACCTTAGTCTACTCTCACTTCTCCACATGTTCTATTGTGCACCCTCATGACTACAGACTAATGCATGAGGAACTTGGTCCTGACAGAGCTCTATTCCTTGGAGGTAACAAAAGATCTGTATTCCTTCTGCTTGCTGGCTGGTCAAATACAAGTTATGGATTGTATCACACTTTACAAAAGGAACAGCAGATGACTCACACCTGGACATGTGAATTATCTTTCATATGAAAACAAGTTCTGAAGTCAGGGGTGTATACAGTGCATTTCTATCTTTTTGGCAACATCTATGCCAAATTCTGAAAGAAGTTGAGAGGTTTCCTTTCACACACACATTCAAGTACATTTTGCACTTTTGTGCAAGAAGTGCCTGTTAATATGGTCTAGAGAAGTCAATACGTGTATTCTGTGTCTGTAATAATGTAAACACCTTCAAAGATCATGCCCTCACCTCCCTGCAGAAAGACTGTTGACACCTCAAGTATAAACTTCACCTGACAGCTAGAAAGAAAGGGGGCAGGTCACGGGGCTCTTGAACCTTCTCTTCATCTGCAATTTACTACAGATCTGCCACTCTTAACACTGCAGCTTATAGAACACCATATTGCATTTCTCCGAAGCAGGTTTCATCCCTGGGAGAAGACAGGATCCTAGAAAGATTTTGTTTTCCAGAGAATGTCCTTGTACCCCAAATTTCTTCTCAGACTACTTAAAATGGAGTTTTATTGAAAGTATTTTACTGGGCATTTTAATCTCCAATGCAATATAAAATTAAAAAATCAATACTTTTAGAAACTCTATCCCATGGGCAACTCCACTAAAAAAGAAAAACTAGATTGGTAATACTGTTATTAGCTGCAGCACTGGAGAACTGGTAATCTCTTTGATTTCAGAGCACAAAATTTACTTAGAAGGAACAGAAACCTGCAAGAAAATGGTCTACCAGTTACCTATCTTACATGCAAGATTAATGTTCAACCCAAAATGCTGCACTGAGTTCTGCTGCCAAAGGCATTTTCTTAGTCTGTATGCAGAAATTTACTTTTAAGAGCTTGGTACAAATTTATTCTGCTAACTTCTCAGTTGCTACTGGGGACATGATTTGAATCAGGCCATGGGGATTTTATTAATATTAGATGATTAATAGTTAATTTATTTCCAAGTTTGTGAAGATAAATTAACATAAGCATGTATACAAATTTTAATCACACAGGTTTAGTCTTCCCATCTGAAAGAATTAGCTGGAAATTCATGGAATTTGACTAATTTACAACAAGTAAACATAAGCAGGTAGTTAAAGAGAGCGAGCTGAGGTTTTTTGAATTATCTCTCTGACACTTTGGGATCTGTAAAAGATTTGCATGGTCCATATGATCTTTTCCCATCAGCACTGGAAAAAGATTTCCTCTAGAGTGAGGGGTTTCTTGTCTTCACAAGGCTGGCTTCCAATCAATAGAATATCACTGTTTAAACATGACAGAAGAAATGCTCCACAGTCCACAAACACAGTGTTTTTTCTGCCATACTCTCCACAGAGCATGTATGGTTGTAGTTATGGGGGTACTTACACGCCTCCTTGCTCGCGGTGCTGGCTCTGGTGTGTTAGGAGAAGTGGACTCGTTTGGTGTTTCTGAGGTGGAGCTGAGAGATGAGTTACTGCTGGAAAGTTCTTTGTTCTGCCTTTTTGCTCCAAATGGTAAGAGAAAGGCCACAAAATCTGAAACATCTCTTTGCTCTTCTTTTTGAGAATCTTGCTTAAGCTTGTAGGCCCGGTCGTTAGCAATCACTTGTGACAAGGGCATTCCAAAAGCCTGGGGAATAAATTCTGCAACAAAAAAGTATTTACTGAACATCTGATATTTATTCAGTACACAAGGAATTCAGTATTAAACTGTTAAAAAGCGAAACAATCTGAAGTCTCTTTAAATATATAATAATTCTGACGAGGTGCAGGACTGCACAATAATAACAACATTCAAACAATAAAATAATAGTGGACAAGTGCCAGGTAACTGTAGTTCTTGGTATCTGACTCCTATTTCCAGTTGGATCTTGCATGATATACCACACAGAACCTTGGAAAATCAACTGGGAACAGATCTAATTAAGATCTTAACTTCCACTGAAAGCAACTGGAAGCCAGGCACTTGGCTAAACCAAAATGGTGCAGATGGCCATCAGAGGCTCTGGAAAACTATCCTGAGACTGGAGAGCCTGGCTCCTATGCCACAGCTCTCCCATTTCAGATCTTTTCATCATGTCTTTCTCTCACAAATACTGCAATGCACCAGAGTGAAGAGCTATAGGCATGCATATGGGGCCCATCACAGGTCAGGAAGGTGTGCATCTACATGCACAGGGCATTTGTAAGTACATCCACTATTCAGACTAAGCCTTGAAGGGTATAGTTTTAACAGTATTATAAACCCACTACACACCAATAAAACTGGGTCCAGATGAGGGCCACTAAGATGATCAGTGGGCTGGAGTACCTCTCCTATGAGGAAATGCTGAGGGAACTGGGCTTGTTTAGCTTGGAGAAGAGAAGGCTCTGGGGAGACTTCATTGTGGCCTTCCAGTATTGAAGGGAGTGTATAAATAGGAGGGGGAACAGCTCTTTACAAGGGTGGGTAGGGATAGAACAAGAGAGAATGGTTTTAAACTGAAACAGGGAAGATCTAGGATAGATATTAGGAGGAAGTTTTTCACTCAGGGTGTTGACGCACTGGAACAGGTTGTCTAAGAAGGTTGTGGATGCCCCATCCCTGGAGGCATTCAAGGCCAGGCTGGATGTGGCTCTGGGCAGCCTGGTCTGGTGGTTGGCGACCCTGCACATTGCAGGGGGGTTGAAACTAGATGATCATTGTGGTCCTTTTCAACTCTGGCCATTCCATGAGTCTATGATTCTATGATCTACATCAATAAAACTGTAACATACAAACCTTGCATATATTCAGGTCTTACCATCAAAATGCCCAGAATTTTTTATGGATCAGAAAAATGTTTCACAGTATGTCAGCCAGTAACTAACACTGAAATTCTCATCATTAACTTTCAAATTTGTACCTATCAAAGATTAGTCGAATCAAAAGTATTGGGTAAAACCGCAAATTAGAACTGTTTTGTGATCAAATGGAATGAATAAAATAGCTACTGAGCCCACTGATTCTGGTGAGGTTCTACTAGATTCCAGTTTCAGACCTGCCAGTATCAGGCATACAGAAGGCACTAGAAATTAAAAACAATTTTAAAAGAAGAAAAAAAAAGAGAGAGAGAGCAAATCTTTACAAATCCAGCCTCTCAGTCGTCTAAACAATTAAAGACGGAAATTCTTCCTGGGATTGAGTCTGACTATATCTTTGATGACACTTTCAAGTTTTGTTAATGTTACATTATTATTAAGATTAAGGGGACTGGAAAGAAGAGTATAATATATGAATCCTGAGTGAGGGTGCTTCTACCCTATTCTAACAAAGAGACATGGGCCTGTTCTCATTTGCTTGCTCTTTAGAAAATATGAAACATCAAGACGTGAACTAACTTTGGTGGCCAGACAAAACAAAATAAGGAAGCAGATCCTCATATATCAAACAAGTCTGGAAGTGACCAATGAGTAGAATGATATCTAAAACCATCTGCATTTAATTTAGGACAAGAAAGTACATCATCAATGGGTGTCAAGCAATGCAGAGATTTCCAATTCCTGGAGCCCAGACTTGTTCCTCCTACACTCTGGCAAGTATGATTATAAAATGATGAGATTAATTGTACTGAAACTTTGTAGTATTGTGGATTATCTTCCCAATGAACATTTAAGACCATAAGCTTACTTTGAAAATTCACTTGCAACACACATCTGCAACATGACTCCCCTTTGTTACATCTCCAGCTCTCCTATTTCTCTCTCCTCCCACAACATTTCCTGACAAAAGCCACTGAGCTGAATGAAAACCTGAACAATAAATATATAAATGCTTTTGTCAATTGTGCTTCAAATAGGGATGGGACAGCTGTACACAACCTGTTGATACCCAACAGTATGATGATGTCTTTGATCGTACAACACAAGGATGGAATGGGTGGGGATCATCAGGGGATGAGTTTTCAGTACTTTTTCATTAAGTGAATTTCATGAAAATGGCCCTGTTCCCCAACTTTGTTATATAAAAGACAGTATTTTGAGGTAAGTATTGCTCCTCTTCTCAAACCCTCAGGTGTGGGATGCCAGTTTTTCAATTGCTATTGTTTCACTTGCTTCATTAACTTGTTTCATTGCTCATTTCACTGCAAAGCAATGAAAGGACACAGATCCTCTGTTCTACGCTGCTTTGTTGTACACCTCCTTCTCAAAGGACATGAACCACTTCCCCAGTTTCTCAATATCTGGCAGAGATGGAGAACTGGATGAAAACCAACTGGCTGATTTTCAGACTAAATACAGATGGAAGTGATATTGGCTGGTAGTGGTAATTACGTTACAGAATTGGCAAAATCAGTAACTTTTTGTTCATTTGTTGAAATCAAGAGAATTGGTTGCACCCACCACAGACTGGCTTACAGCCTCAAGTTCCCAGCACAGTGTTGTGTGCAGGGGTGTTGGGTGGTGGAGGAGAACATGTTTTACAATCCGCTCTCCCCATTAACATCACCAGCAGTCAATTCCAATAATTCCCTTGGTAGACAGGTAAGGACATGTCCACTAAGGTGAATGAATGACTGCCCTTTTGAAGTTTCAGATTCTTTGGGAAAAAGAAGAATCTTAGTCACACAGAGCCATGCAGCCCCTTCTCAGATGGACAACATGTAAATTTGAGGTTCTGTTCTCACAATCCAGGTAAAAGCACCAACTGCTGCTCTAGGCTCTACTGTTGGAGGTGTTCTACTTGTATGAAGAAAATGTTCCTTATAGCACGGGCTATATGTATATATGTATAGTTACATGTGTACCACGGTCACAAAGCTACTGAGTTACTTACTGCCTCTGTAAGCCCAATGAAACTGATCACTTTTTCAATTAGAGGAGTGTACTGTTTAAAAATAAATGTTGGAGACAGCACTGTGTAAAAATTGGAAACAAGCTGACAGAGTGGGCAATTATGTTGGAAATGTAGACTCACATGTTTAGCCTAAACAGAAGCATACACGTACTTGATTTCTGATCCATTTTGCTTCGAGTGTTTATTGGCACCAGAGACAATTTGAGATTTTGCAGAAGTGCATTTCTATTATAAGAAAGTCCATCTCACAGCCGACAAAATTACGAATTGTGATTGAAACTGGTATGGTTCAAAAAAATTCTTCTGTTACGGTAAATCAGCATTTGTGATTTTAAAAAAAAAACAATATTTCACGGAAATATTTTCAGCCAGATCAAATAAGAGTTTCTGTGACCAAAAATCAGAAATCCTGCTCTTTGTTAACCAAACGATGATAACTAGGATGCAACCCACAGAGTTAGCCTACTTGGCCTTATGCCACCTAACCCAAATATAGATTCAAAGTCTTATCTGAAGATTCCATGAGTCAAAATTGTGGTTTCCATCCCACAAACTACAACCATCTATTAAGATCCTCTGAGGTATTTACTTTAGACCCTAATAAGGTTTACAAAGCTAATAAAGCAAATAATGCACCATACCACAATTTTAGATAGTCTTCTTAGCCTTTTGTTGTGAGTTTTTTTAATTTCTTTTTCTAAAGTGTAGCTTAAATGCAGTTTTTGAGATAATGAAATCCTTTGACTCAGCTCAACAGAGGTGTGGGGGGGTCTATCTACTCCTGAAGCTGCATACCCCCTAGTTACAATTCTCAGAAACTACAGCATACACAGCAACTCTGCAAAGATCTCGCAGAGGAATTTTTCAAGTATTTACATTCCACACAGAAACATCAGGAAAAGGTTGCTCAACAAATCATATAACAAATGATTACTACTTCTAAGCAAGTCTCTCAGTTCACCTGTAGAGTTTACTAGAATCATGGAAAAACAGAGCTGGTTCTCTGATAGTATATTTTAGGAGAAATCCTTTCTGAGAGCCATCGCCCCCAGGAATGTTGGTGGGTACTTTCCAAGTAGGCATGCTTATGCTGACCCCTGCATTGCTAGCAGCAGACAGATGAAAGGCTCCACTTCTGCTGTCGTCAAAATTAGCAGTGAATTTGCAAGGAAACAGTACTCAGTCACCAGCATGCAGAGAATTCTAAGAATTTCTTATTCTGAGCAGTGCTGACATTTATCGTTCCTCCAGCCACAGTACTGTTTGTCAGCAGGTAGACAACACAATTCAGAATCATGATGTCCATAAACAACAAGGAGGCAGGGTAGAGAAAAGCAAAGATATTGAATGGTAACAGCTGAAAACACTGCTTAGATATCTAGGTGGAGTGCTGCACTCCTGTTTCATTCATTTACATCCGGCAAGTTTTGCTATATCCTGTTCTGGTGAGTCACTCAGAGATGTAAAAACAAATGAAAACACTTATTCCACATCTTTTTCCTTCTAATTAGATTTTGATAGATGTACCTGTCAAAAAGGACAAAATAAAGATATCAGTCTTGTTTAAAGTGCATTCAATTCTGCTTTAGTGTCTTTGTTGGCCTTCAGCTTGCTGAGACTCTCACTTAAGAGTCAGGTTGATCAACTGGTCTATCTAAATAAAATGTGATGTTGGCAGAGTAAAATCTCCACAGATTGGAATAAGTCACAGAACTGTAGGGGTTGGAAGGGACCTCCAGAGATCATCGAGTCCAACCCTCCTGCCAAAGCAGGTTCCCTACACCAGGTCGCACAAGTAGGCATCCAGGCCGGTCTTGAACATCTCCAGACCCAACCATATGAGTAATTAAAGCTCAGAACAGTCATAAGAAATGAGTGCAACATCCTTAAGCATAGCTGTCTCGTGGAGTGGGGTGGGGGAGAACAGACTCCAGGACCAACCTGAGATGCTATACCCCACAGGCAGAGAAATTCCACAAGTTCATGCTCCAGGGCACTTCAGTGTATGTCAGTGCTAAAGTGTCAGGCAAAACTAAGTATAAAATCCACTTTGCTCTTTTTCAGGAACTGCTCACACCTGAAGACACAAAGCTGACTGCAAGCAAAATAAACTGCTTGTAGGGCTCACTCTTCAAGCTCCCTACAGCAGGGCCTCTGTTGTGCATCCCCAGTAATCAGAACTGCGGCCTACTTTGCACCACCTTCATCTTAGTCATTTTTGGATGCAAATTACACGCAGGATCACACATTGGGTGACAGACCACAGTGCTATGTGTTTGTCAGGATTAACATTCAGAGAGCTATTCATTCAAAAAATACTTTTCAGGTGACACACACTCCAGGTGAATCCTAACTAAATGGCCCCTAGGCTTCTGTTTGTCCTGATATGTGAGTTCTCTCAGGCTGGAATACAAACATTCTGAATTAATCATGAACTGTTCAGCAGTAACTGTGCTTATGAATGTGATGCTCAAGTGAGGGGAGGGAAATGCTCTTTGCATAACGGCAGCTGCAACTTATCTACAAAAAGCATCCTGCAAATCAGCTTCCCCATTTCCACTTTGACATCCTTCTTCTTTTTCTCACAGCTCCTCTCTGAGGATGGTACAGTGTGAGCAGTCATCAAGAGAAAAAAAAAAAGAAAAAGGGAAGAGAGGCAGGCACTCCTTACAGGCACGAGGATCAGAGATGCTCAAGGGTGAACAGTGCATGCTGCTGGCCTTTTGTGTGCACACACCCACATCCACAGCTCAGAGTGTTTGTTTTGGAGCGGTTGCCCAGTAATGGAAGATATTCCCTTTATAAAATAAACGGTAAAATGCTTTTTAAAAAAACAGCATGGTACAGATCAGGATAAATACTTTCGGCTTGCTCTGACACAAAAGGACAGAGGTTACTTCTAACTCGAACTTTGGCAACACAGGGACCATTGTTCAGGGCAGCAGGTACAGCTCTGCCAAGACATGAAGACAAGCAGCACAAAGACAAGAGGCCTTGCATTTTTTTCTTGCAAAAGCAAGCTCATTACCTAAAAACTCTGCAACTCTGTGACTCTGAATTTATGAGCTCTACGTCCCTGCCCATTATGCTAAGCCCTCCAACCCTGCCAAAAGCACTGCATGAAGCCTCATTCTGGGCACACACACCTCCCAACACATGTAGCAGGGCAGCAGATGCAGGTGCTACTGTTCCTGTTGTCTTTCACCAAGCCTGCCTGGCTTGCTGCCTGCATGGTGCAAACGAGGACCTTCGTGGTGGCTTATCCACCCTGTAGTCACAGATTAAGAGTGTGCTCAGCAAATAACTGTGGGGCGGATGATATTTAATAACCCAATAGAGCACAGAAATGTGTACTAGAAAGAAACACTGAGAAGTGGGGTGCTCTGTGCCACTACCTTGGCTAGTTTCTGCTTAATGGTTGCTGATAACAACAAAAGACAGCATGACTTTCTCTTTACTCTGCTGTCTCTGCTAGGGAACCTTTAGGCTTCCTGGCTTTTGTACTCTATCGAACAACCCAACACCTCTGTCAATCCACAAGACTTGGACAAATGATATAAACAGATGCTCTGTTTCTATAATATTTTGTACATGGAGAGAAGTCATACATTTTAGAAAGTAAAAGACATCTTGGAATTCAACCTATACATGAGAATAAGGCAGTGGAAGATAGGAGAGTTGAAACGATCTGAAGTTAAAAGAAGAAAAAAAAAAGGAATTTCAATTAGAATCAGCATAATAATTTTTGAAAATGCTTGGCTAAAGTTAAGCCATGCTAATAAATGGGAAGTAAATAAAAGTATATGCAGGGATGAGTAAGTACAGAGTGCTGATCTTTGCTGTGGGTAATTACTGATTCTTACATGGCCAGGTGCACTTTATAACACTGTGAAGATCTATGGGTAAGGGAAAAAAAAAAAAACAAAACATTAAAAAAAAAAAATAAAATAAAAAAAAAAACAAGGAAACTAAGCAAGATAATGATAGATTGCTTACCCTGCAAACAAATGTAAAGCATGGACAGGAGCAGTATAAAACAGATTTTTCCCCAAAAGTGGATTTAAGATCATTAGACCACTTCCTCAACAATTCATTCTAGAGGTGAGCTCAGTTCTACATCAAGTAATTTTCATAATTAATGAAAGATGTGTTATTCACAATGCAACACAGAAGACAATTATCTTTTATCCAAACAAACACATCAGGGCTTTCACTTTTAGAAAGATCAATGCAAATATTTTCCATTGCCAATTTTAAACCAATAAAAAGAGTGAGTGCATATATGATTTCATCCAACAGACAAAAATTTAAAGGAAAATGTTATCTTTCCAACAAGCACCTAAAGTAACTTTGATATGGGACACTCATTTTTTCTCACTGCAATCTCAAAGTTCTATTAAATTAGGTTAAAAGCAATAACGTTGCAGAAACCACATCACTTCTCTTCTTACAAATTCATATGTTTTTGAAATGGAGGTATTAATACTGAATTTTAGTACTACTTTTCCAAACAACTTCTCTAGGACTGAACACAAAATTAGATGCACAACATGCTGAAAATTTCACTTTCAGAAAAACCCATTTCAGGTCTCAACATCTGGACTTGGTTAAAATGACTGCAAACTACAGGTCAAGTCCACTGGATTAAGACCCAGCCCATAAAAGCTGCTTAATGTCCAAACAAGAAAGTCCCACCATCTCTATAATCCATGTCACACAGAGTCTATTAAGACCCAACTGATCAGTAGCACTGAAGCTTTTATACGTTTTAAACAATGTCTGTTTTCCTAAGGTTAAAAAAAAGAAAAACAAACCAACCGACTAGCTTTGGGCAGGGTTGGGTTCACACGCTTTGTGAATTGAAAGAGAGAGTGTATATGGAGGTAAACAACAGGATCATATTATCCTGATTTCACTCTGCACTGGCTGCTGAAAATGAGGAAGAAAAGACACAGTTCTTTAACACTTCATATTGCCCTGGGAAATAAGCTTTCAGTTCAGAAGATGGGCTTACTCAAACGTCAGTTACTAAAAGATATGACATTTTTCCACCTGGAAATGAATATGTAGGCAACGCATCAGCTTGGTAACATTTCCCTGTTTCAGAAAGCACACACCTAAGACTAAAGAAATCTTATACGTAAAACTAAGATCGATCAGTGAATATGTACTCGTGTAGTTTTACCTTTGTCTTTGTTTTTCTCCTTTCCTAATGAGTCCAGTTTCTTTCTTAGTGATTTCTTCCTCTTTTGCCCATCTGTAAGAGAAAAAATAGGAAATGTGTGAAGGAAAGAACGCTGAACAAACTGTTGCATAAGCTGTATGTACATGAAGTGAGATGTCCACAGCACTTCAGTCAGGAAGGATGTGGGGTTTATTTTGCAAAGGCTCACAACTGTCTCAGTCCATAAGCCCTGAAGAGTGCACTGGAAGACCAAATGCATCCCACTCCATGTTGCTGGGCACAGCACACATGGTCACATAGCCCGTGTGCAGAATAGAAAGTTAGTCATGAAGTCTTAGCAACTGAGACTATTGCTGGATGCTCCTGATAGCAAATGAAGAGTAGGCAGCATAAATTCAAAAGGTAGTGATTAGCTCCCATTCATAAATGCAAGACTGGAGGCTGTGAAGCTGGAAGTAGTTTTTGGAGAGGAAGTGTAGAGCTACAGATACAGTATTTGGAGATAATATCCTGAGACTAACCATCAGGATGAATGGCACACAGCAGACCTATTAGCTGGGTGATAACTGCCCACCCTGACATGACGCATTGGATCTGAACTCACACTGTGTGCTTGCAGTTTGTGTACGGCATGTCCCGATGATTCAGATGGATTAGTGTTAGAGAAATTATTGTTCTGACACTGTATACATCATCCAAGTTTTCATTAAGATATTAAGGACTAAAGATTTTAGCTGGTATCATAAGCAGGTCTGTTCTTGAAAGAACTATGTGAGAAAGTTGGCTATCATTCCTTCAGCAGCATCTTTTATAATGAAAGTCAACAAAAACACATCTTGTTAGGCCTCAACAAATACAAGAGATTAAGACACAGGCCTGCTTTAACTTGTACTTTTTATTTTTATTTGGTTTAGTTCTAAAGCAATATAAAAGGTCTCACATATGCTTTAATGCATAATAATAGACAGACACCACTAAAGCTAAACATTATTGGATACATACCTTTGCTTTACTGGTTTTGCAATATGGCATAAAATCAAAAATGTGCACACAGTACCTGTGCTTCACTGTTATGGTAAGGACACTAAATAATCTGCCTCAGCATGTTTTTCTGTTTGCGTAAATCAATGGCTTAAGCAGTCTTTCACAGCAGGGAGAAGACCACAAAAAACTGAAGTGGATCTCCATGGATTAACTCTCATCTTTGCAATTAGCCATAGGGGAATACGAGCCACTTCCTCATAGTTTTCCCACAACTCCTAATGAATATTACTCAGCAGACAAATTTTGCCCTTTTCACAACCCATTCATATCCTTTTACTTTAAAATTAAAATTTATTTTTGCTTTTGCAACTTTTGTTCAATCAAATCCACTTCAATGTTCGTATTCTGCATCTATTTAGGGACAGCAAGCATATTTACTCCCAGCAGCTGCTTAATTATAATACTCAGTTTCTGACTCCTGAGGTAGATTCTCATTTGCTAGTTATGTTAAAACTCCTGTTTCTGCACCTGCTCCAGTGAGAATTCATCCCTCTGAAATAAGGCTGAATAAAGTTAATACAGAATTTCTAATGAGATTTCAGCAATATAAAGGTGGTAATTCATTGCCTCATGCGGTCTATGATTAGAAGTTCCTTTTTCATATCCACATGACAAGTTCATAACTCAAAGTCATACTTTGATTGATTAATATACCCAGTCCTTTCACACCTGACATCCCCAGTTCATAATACTGAGTTTATTACAAAAATTCTTCTATTACCTCTTAGCAATATGAACAGTCAGTAGCCTGCTTACATAAAACTAAAAGTATTGCTTGTTTTCATTGGGTTCTCTACTACTGTTGTGTTCTGGCATTATATATTATACAATTATTTTTATATTATTTCTCATCTTATAAATTCAGATTACTGCTTCATAGTAGCCATTTGATAAATGATTTACATTTCCTTGGAGTCTTAGACCCTCTATGCTCCAAGTACCTATATATTGATATTCTGATATTCCACTGAAGATTCCACTAACATGTAAAAAGAAGAACAAAAGTTGAAACTGCATCTCAAACACACTGATTTTATAATATGATTACAGAACTGCAGCTTCTGCAGTGTTTTAGTGCTGCATAGTCAAATACAACAGAAATGCCAGAACAGTTATTCATGTGAAAGAGAGAAATAAATTACACTTTCATATCCACGTGGAAAACAAGTTAATGACTTCTAGGGCCAAACTAGCAATGATTTCTGGTGAACCCTGTTCTTAGTGAGTGATTGTTTGAACTCCAACTGTGAAGAAATTCATCAGTAAAAGACTGGTTGAGGGAACCACACATTTGTTTCTTCAAATCTTGGATTTTTGAGTAGTGATGATCAGGCCCAGAGGAATGTAAGAAACAGGATAAAGTTCTAGAGATAGACAAGACAAAAAATACAGAAAACAAAAGAATCATAGAATGGCTTAGGATGGAACCTTATAGAACATCGAGCTCCAACTCCCTCTGCCACAAGCAGGGCTGCTACCCACCAGATCATCTGCTCAGGGCCCCATTCAGCCTGGGCTTGAATGCTGCCAGGAATGGGGCACCCACAGCTTCTCTGGGCAAGTCTATTCTGCGCAGGAATGAACTCTTAAGACAAAGAAAGATGGCAGAATGAGGGACACACTTAACTTGAACGAAGGATGTTCATTCACTGAAGTCAGTGGAACCACAATCATTTACATTTAAGGCTTACGCCACGCCAAAGAGTTCAATTTATAACTAAGACTGACAAGAGTCTCAGTGAAAAGCTAAAGCTTAAGAGACCTGACAAGAGTTTCGAGGTCAATTCTAGTTCTCCTTTCAACCCCAGCAAAAGGCATGATTAATTATAATCTATATTGCGTAAAAACAAATAAGTATTGAAATGATTGTTGATTTAGGTTACGTCAGACATGAGCACTGTTGAAATACTCACAATGTACTGAAGGATTAGTGCAACTGCAGCAGTTTTAAATATAAAAGAAAAAAAAAATTGATAACACTTAGCACTTACTATCTCCACCGAGATTTGAGAATATAATTAAGATTCATATGTTCTTGGTAACAAACCATTACCTGTGCAAAATACCTACTGTATATTTAAAAATTAATTAGCAAATACTTATGCAAAGTAATACTCTATCAGTCCAAAGTGCTATTATATATGACCTGCTATCCTCATCTGTGGTTTGAGAATATTTAAAGCCCAAATTGATAAATGTTGTTCATCCAGCTGATTTATCCAGCCTTGTGTGCATGTAATCATCTCTTAATGTCTTCTTTCAATAGATCAGTAAGATAGGGCCGTCTTAACAAATTTCACTCAAGAATATTAGCAAGATGTGAGAAGTCAAAAGTCTTATCCTCTTGTTAAAAGGCAAGGAAATGTCAAATTGAAGGAAGAAGCCATTTTTTCTCTCTTTGTTAACCCACGCTGACTTCCCTGAAAAATATCTGCCCGGGCAGCTCCATAGATCAGTTGTTTCAGAAATGAACTTGGTTTGTCCAGTACTTACTAATTTATATGTTGACTGCATTTCACACTACAATGCGTACATCACACTTTGGGCCTGTATGTATTAAGACTAACATGATGAATATTTAAAAAAAAAACAAGCCTGGAATGAAACTCTTGAGTGAATATTAAATTGCTGTGTGACCTGTTTTTCCAAAGTGGTGAGCATTTCCAGGTTCACTTAATGCCAGAGAGACTTTTCTATTTGAAAAATTAGGTCATCTATTTAGGACTTTGTCAGTGAACCAAAGCCTACAGAACACAGAAGTATTTGCATGGATACACCAACTTCAGACAAGAATTGAGAGTTTCAGGAGTCTGACTTGTGAGGTTACTATTTTTGAAAATTTTGGTTTAAGGTTGAAATTCATCCAGTGTTAAGACTATCACCTTTTAACTTTCAGTTACAGTCTCCAGATTTTGTACAGTCCACTTTGGGATCCAAACGTCAGTCTATATGATATATAAACTAGCTAAGAAGCCATTTTCATGTAGAGGATATACAAAGCTCATTTTTAAATGTGGAAAAATAAAGAACAGAAAGAGAATTATGTTTTTTTTAACAACACGTTGCTCTGTTGCTCCATGCAAGATCACCTACCAACACCAAATTTGACTCAGAGAGAAAGAGCGCAGATTGAATCCCATTACTACTATTTACTTCCAGTATTGCTTTACTCATTTCTGGAAAGTTATGGAAATCAACATGTCTACTTGCTATGTCCAGATGTTGCTAAGCACAAGCATGAGCATGACTGTGCATGGAATTTTTTCAAAGTGATACAATTAGTGGCACAGCTGATCTAACATGCAGAAACTCCTCGCCACAGTTTTTACATTATCCCACTTATTAGCCACTGTAGTGCGAAGCCCTATCATAATTTTCTTTCTTTTCCTTTCCTTTTCTCAAAAAAAAAAAAAATACGTAGTAAAAACTACCACAGCTTTTATTATTATTGTTGTTATTTTTCTGACAGCATTAGAGTATTATATTTTAAATGATGGAAAGTGTCCTGTCCTGGCAATAAGCTTGAAGTGAACCAGTAACAAAATATAATTATTCAATGTTTCTTTCCCTTATGGATTTATACATTATTTATATATGTATTTTGCCCTTATGGGTTTATAAAGCTTACAGATAAACAAAGTTTATAAACAATAAAGGATACTGATTATCTACATGGAGAGACGTTGCTTTTATGTTACTTATATGCAATATTATTTTTTGTTATACATAATTCATACAAAGACTTTAATGTAGCTTTCTGTATTTTTGACATATCTTCTGTTGTTTACACAGTTATTGAGTACAGAACACCTGCTCCCCATCCACCTCCTCTCCTATTGGCAGCCTTCTTTGCATATGAGAATTGTATTTCTTGTCCATTTAGGGAAGAAAATGTGTCCTGTTCTACAATGAAGGGTTATTTTCACACAGTATAAGGAGAGGAATTATGTGACAGAAGAACGTTATATCTATAGCTCAGTTATAAACAGAAATGGATAAAAATCCCAATATTTCTATAATTCAATAAAAATAGTTCTTAGTAGCTATATTCACAGAATCACAGAATTGTTGAAGTTGGAAGGGACCACTCGAGATCATCTAGTTCAACCTCCCTGCTTCAAGAATGCTCATTTTCCTTTAGTAGCTCTTAGTAAATTTTTTTCCTTGCATGCAATTCAATCACAATAACATGTACTTTGTAAAAGGGTAATCCATTCTGGTTTGAAAACTACCACCAGTGGCACTCCAAAGAGCCACATCTCACCTCTCCAGAAGACTTCCCTGTTGGCTCACTCATTATGAGCGACTCATTTCCTGAGTGCCAGCCTCCCGCACTCAGCGGGCAAAACGAATGTCAAGCTCCATACTCTCTTGCCTGTGCAGTGTGGAAAGCAATTGAGTGTCTGCAAGCAGAAAGTATTGCTAAAACTTGATATAGCACAAGAAAGAATTCTGTGCTTTTTTCTTTTCCCATTGCACTGCATTTGCAGTTGCAGTCATTTCTTTGGGCACTACGCAGTGTGAATTTCCTTCCGGACATGCACGTGGAGCTGCAAGGTGAAGGTTTTACTTAGGCATTCTTGTGCCTATAAACGTCCATCATGAAATATTTATTTAGATTAACGGTCACTGTCCCCACGCAGTAACTCGCAGAGCGCTGCCAGCTGCATCACAGGCGGAAGGTAAACATTTCCAACCGGAGGACCAGGAGTGAAAGGCTTTGGCACATCACACGCTATAAAAATGGAAAGGCTGAGCCCTCAGGTATTTTCCATCGCTCTCTGTCTCCCTGTAACCTGTCCTTGGCAGTGCAGACGCATTCCCTTAGCAATGCAGGTTATTATATGGCTTCATAACGCTTGGACTACCTCCTGCTTCTCCCTTACAGGTTTCTCTCTTTAGTTCACTTTGTTTTAAATTAGCACTCCTTCATGCTTGGCAACTGGCAGCTAACTGAAAGAACTGAAAACCACCAGGCAAAAGCATAGAATCATAGAATCACTATGGTTGGAAAAGACCTCTAAGATCATCCAGTCCAACTGCCCCCTTACCACCAAGATTTCCCACTAAACGATGTCCCTCAGCACAGTATCTAAGCATTTCTTGAAATATTTGCTTTTCTTGAAATGCATGCTTTTGTGCTCTTCCTCCTCAACCCATTATACTCTTCAGTAATCTGTTTATAGTGCATCCTCTTCAGATAAAGATTTATGTAGGTAACATTATATTTACACGTGTAGTAGTCCCTTGGGCTACTGCATTACTGATTATTAAAATGAAACACAGAGGAATTATAGCATGTCAACATATGGGTTTAAATGATGTAGCCAACAAGAGTTTAAATCCTGCATTATACATCACTTCTTTACTATGTAAATCTTTACTATAATAGCAAGAATTCAGTTCTAGTGGCATACGAATGAAACTGTTTTTTCTAGAAATTATTCATAAATTGCCAGGGAACCTGCCAGGGAACACAGAACTGCTGGAATCCTCACCCAGTTCTAAAGAAAGTTGTGTTCCTACAGGGCCGAGTTTTATCAATAAAATGACAGTTTACCAGTAATTTCATGTGCTCCTGATATTTTTTTTTTAAGCATCAAACAAAAAAAGCAATACAATATACTACAAAACAATGCGTAACAGAAGGAAATCTGATATTCAGCTGGAAAGTTCATACCAGAATTCATACCAGAAGAATACACATGTTAAAGCAAAACTCTGCCAAAGTCAAGTAGAACATGAGGACTAATCAGTTGTAACGCCAGTATTCTTGATAATGTTTCAGTTAGAAGCTTCAGCAGAATCACCATACACTGATGTGGATTATTTGCAAAGTAAGGACAGTCTAGCTGAGTTTTCAGAAACAAAAGGCCAGAACTACAATACGTTCTGAAGGCACATTTGGCAGAACATCATCAAGAATACTTCTGTTACACTAGGTGTACTTGCAATGATTTAGAAAAGAAATTACGAATTAAATGAAACCAATTTTCCAAACAATGTGTTACAGAGCTTTTACATATGCATTCTGGTTCCTAAAATGGTTTTACATAGGCCATGTTTGAACTTTCCCAATATGTTAATGACTAACATTTTAAAATGAAAACGGAGTTTTTCATAGGCCATAATAATACACTGACAAAATGCCGAATGACTTCATATGTAGGTTGCTCCAAAAGTAATGCCTCCTATTTATTTCCATTTCAACTACAATTGATACAAAGAGCACAACAACACAGTATGGTAGTGCAAATTCTCAGCTACAAAACACTCTTTTCCAACATAGTCACGACCAGTAGCTATGCATTTTCGCTAGTGAAGAGCCATCGTGCTGCACTCATAACAATCTGCACCAGGACAATGACCTGCTGTCACTGTCACCACTGCTGAAATGCACCACCCACCCCTCAGTGTGCTCACATTCACTGTTTGGTCTCCAGAAACGTTCAGCAATTGTCAATGAATGTCAGTGGGTGCCATTTTTTCCACATGGAGATCAATGACATCCCTTTACTTCATCCACACTTCCATGTCAGATGCTATTGTATCAGAGTGCCCCTCTGCTGCCATCTGTAACATGGCAACAAAATATAATGGGATACTAGTGGGAAGGGTCAACCTCTACTGCCATACCATCAATATCCATCCCTGATACTGGGGGCCAGCATAATAAAATAGGAAGCTTTAATAGGAGACAGGAATTTTTTAATATCTCTGAAGTAATATCTAGACTTAATTGGACTTTACATACTTCAAATGCATGCATGCAGCAGTCTCTGGCTTTGAATTTATAATAGCTCTACCCTAAGCCCACACAAGTCAGGATCCAAATAACAACACAAGCCCATAGGATTACTCTCCCCTAATACTGAAAACCTCCTGTCAGGATTCTGTCATCATCAACTGTTTTATAACCTTGGTATATGGAAAAGTTGATCACAGTAATTCGTACTTCTGTATTCCTATAGCATTCACCATAATGCATGCCGCTTCTTGATCAAAGCACCTGTTTACCCAGAGGCTGATAAACAGAGAAATCTTTTTTCCTTGTATTGAACAATGAAGATTCGCTTTCATAATTGTTATTAGCCTGTTTCTACCTGACTGAATAAATAGGTGGAACTGTGCTCCTCATATAATAAGATATGTTATTCCTAGTATGTGATAGAAGAAAATCATGGAAATCAATTTGCTGATGGTTACATAGGTTACACTTTCATAAAATAGCTGCCTAACAACAAAGTTTCAAAAAGGAAAAGATGACTATAAAAAATTCACTTTTTGAAGATACATTACTTCTTCTGTTCTATTAGTAGAAAAATTGTGTTCTTGCAAGCTTCATATATTTCACTTTTTTTTCCCTCTCAACTGTGGCAAAAAGCCAAATCTGGAAAAATAAAACAAAACAAAAAAAACCAACAACCATAGCAAGAAGCTTCTACAAATTTCCTTCTGTGGAGAAGAAAAAAAAAAAATGCTTTTTGGCTTGCGCATCTCCCTGTCTAGAAAAGCTTCTGTCACCTTTACTTTGATAAATTCCTGCATAGCAGACTCCAAGGCTGACTGCTCCAAATGCCTCCATCCTGCAGCTGGGATTTCTCCCAGCTCAAAACGTTAAGTGAATTTTACTTTCTCTTTTCAGACTGAGAGATAGAGCTTTTTCTTGAGAGGAAAGAAAAGCTCACGTTTTATGGAAAACTGGGATTTGGGGGAAAAATAAAAATGACTAAGAAAATATAACTTCCATCCTAAGCCAGCAACATGCACAGCTTTCATCAAGTGCTCTGAGCAGGTTTGATAGAGCAAGGTTGATAAACCAGGTTGAAGACTTACTAATGTAATGTCAAAGAGCAGAACTTAGCTTGCAGTCTTGCTTGTCTTTAATTTAACCTTCATGAATACTGTTATATTGAAAGCAAATCTTACAAATGCTGCATGGACTTATGGCACCATGTTAGAGACAGTATTATATGAGAAGTATCTGCAAAGGTTAGCATGAAGAGTGGTGATAGTAAACTTCTTCACTTAAAAGGCATACTGTATACCAGCACAAAAGCACCTAATCTTGTAGCTCCACAAAGTATCAGCTACAGTTTTCTTAGATGCTTTCTCCTGGTATAACTATCTACACAGTATGTAACATGGTCAATGATTAAAAACAATGAGCAGCTTGGAGCACCTACAAAAATGCAAGTCTGGATAAAAATCAAACTCACTCTCAGCGTTAAGGAAAATGGATAATGATGAGTAAAGTAAGCAAAAAACTGAACCAAATGTCAGCTCCCTGCCAAAATAAACAAGTGGAGGACACATAACTGAATTCCCATTTTTATTCGGAGCTTAACTGAAACATATTGAGGACAAAGTGCACCAATGAACAACAAAAATTCAGAAAACCTAACTGCTTGTGTTTTGTTTCATTTCAAAGAGAGTTGCCTCAACACTCAGTCTATGATTACGTATTTCAAATTTACCTTACAGAAGGAAGTTCTACAGCAGATTAATACTTATTTCATAGGAACAGATGCACAGCAGATGCACACCTGGTGAAACTGGCTACAAATCTTACATACAAAAATGTCCAACAGTACATGTTAAAACAGCATAAGCAATAATCTTTCCTTAAATGATTGGAAATATATTTGAGTTTCTAAAGACGACATGAGATCATACGTATTACAATTATAACAAACTAAATGAACTGAAAACTAGATTTGACAAATGCTAGCTAACTACTAAAATTAAGCATCACCTTCTCTCTCTCCAGCTGACCCAGTAACTCTAAAAAGAAATTACCTCAGAAAGTAGAACACTTGCTATAATTACTGAAGCTGCTGTGTATGACTTAGGTGCTGTTAACAATAAATATTAATGTGTGTGTGTACATTCTTGTCATAGATGGCAACAATTCGGTAAAGAGTCTTCTTGGTAAAGGCAATTAATTTCTTTGATTACACTTTGTACACTTGCTAAAATAGCTGGACGGCAAGTTTATTTTCAGATCTGTAAAATGAAGAAAACTCTGTGGCTTATCTTCAGATTCTCCCTCCACAACATTTGGGAAACATTTAAATAATAAACCCAAAGATACAAAGAAAGCATATGCAGCACTTGTACTATAGCATAAATATACTTTGGAATGTGGCATGTGCTACAGCAAAAATACTACATCAACCTAGCATTACGGTTGTGACCCAAGCCAACAAAAACAAGATAATTCATCAGAGATTTATGGTCTGGCCTTCATCCAACCTACTGCATGTATTGCAATCTATTGCATCTGATCTGTTAACAATTCTGGGTGAATGTGTAACATCAAAGTTCAATTCTAGACACATCAATCTTGTATTTTGAAGATGAGACTGGAATAAAGATATTTTACCACATTATTTTGAACTTTTGGGCCTGAACTCTTGTGCTAAGTCTTCCTACAAAAAATGAAGTTTGATCCCATAGTAGTATGCAATCTGAAACATGGGTTAATACTGGGATTTGTTACTATTAATTGTAGAAAAAATGACACGTGAAAAATGAAAATATACATCTGAGATGCTTGCCTGTACAACTTCTGAACTGGTACACATGCAAAAGATCCTCTGTCAACTGTATCACATTTAAATTCTGTCCTGAAATGATTTAGAAAGATAGGACCAAAAATGCCTAATCACAAAAAGAGTGAGATTCTGTGAAGGACTATGTACAATCTAGATACTGTATATCTCTTGCTGATTCAAATTCTACTCTATCCAAGTTAGGGCAGAATTTCCAAACTTTCATAGGAAAATTCAGCATAACTTTTCCTTTCTTTCCCCTTTTTTGAAAAATAGAGAACTCTTTTTTTCTACATCAAAGCTTTTCACTACCTCTGTGCAACGTCTCATAACTGACCAATCCTACAACTTCTTTAGCACAAGAACCCTTTCTAACTCCTGAGGCCTTTTAGTATCTTCTCCTTCTCCATCTTCAACAGTCACTACAAAGGTGATATCCACTTAAGAATGGACATTAAGAATGCACGAGAGGCATCATCAACTCAGCAAGCTAATGCTGGTAGATTCATAAATCCCATACAAACTACTACAAAGATAAGAAAAACATAATCACAAATTGAGCCACTACTTCAGCTGACATTCTTACCATGGTATTTAGGGGACATTTCAGTTCAAGCATCAGAGGTGCAAGGGTTTCTTTTAAATATGACTCTGAGCAGTGTTGTGGTAGCAAGCGCTAATTGCTGGCACCTCTGCTGTATAGAAGTAAAAGCAGGATTCAACCAAAAAGATAAACCATTTATGTTTGCATATTACACTGGTATACATACACCTACCTAAGCCATACTCAGAATTAGTGGCAAGTGTTTCCTTTTTCCCTCCTGTACTCCTTGTTTCCACAATACCTCATGCCTCATTCCAAAGCTGGGAAGATGACAACACAACCTGTTGGGGACTGGTGAGAACATAAGCAGTCACAGTGTTTTCTTGAATAAAGAGAGGTGAAAACTGCAGCTGTGACTCCAGAACATCCAAATCCTATTCCGGTTAATTCAGAGAGGTTAACGTCGTACCTTAAAACTGAAACAGATGCTTGAGGAGTTAAGTTAGGGTTGGTGCCCTAACTCCTCATTTACTGTAACTGATCAGGCCCTAGCAGTGCCTACCAGTGCTCACAAATACAAACTACAAGAGGCTCTCAGGCTCAGTGAAGTAAAATATTATTATAAAAGTATTTCCTAAATACCTGTTGTGGAAACTGCTCCAAACAAACCTCATTCGATACTTTCTCTGCCCAAGAGGTACCTGGAGCTTATGAACAAAGGAGAAGGAAAGAAGTTATCCTACTCTTTCATACTCGTTTAATTTTGAAAAAAAGATATGAGACTTGAGTTACCAAGTTGTTGTTTTCTTGTGTAGACATGCTGTATAAGGTTCATTTTTCTCACTAGGGGCAGAAAAGAACACATACAAATGGAAAGTCAGAAAGACATGAGCACATGCATAAAGTGAACTGCATCGTTCTCTTTCCTTTCTTCTACTGGAAAGAGATTCTACTTCCTTGAAATAAGGAAGGCATAGGTATAGTCTAAATAGTGACTGCAAATAAGTTGCACAACAAACTTAATATTGTGCTATTTAGAACATCAGACAGCAAATTAAAAATATTCTATGGAATAACTGTGTTAGTAAAGAAACTAGTGCTGTGCTCGGAATTGATAACCCTTAAATTAACACATTAAACTAGAGACAGTACAAATGATTTGTGGTATAGTTATCGCTGGCAGATGGAGGCATGCCATGGAGCTGAGAAGGATTTTGATTCCAGAAAACGAAAGACAGGGATGAGGCAGAAAAACAAGAGAACAAAAAAACAAATTTGAAGTAGCTCTGTCATACATACAAATTCAACAAGAGTCATTGTTTTTAAATTCATTCTGATTGCTTACCGAAGTCCAACCTTACATATTTTAAATAACATGCCATTTAAACTCCTGTCAGAAGTGGTCCTCTCTATGTGACCACAGGATATTTAAGTTACAAATGTTAATAGTGTATTTTATGAAGGGTAATGGCTGCAATACAAATGAAAAGGGATTACATGCCAGGTATTACATTGCATGCATTCCTCTCCTAGTGTGCAAATGGCCAGATGGGCCCTAAAAGGCTAACTGCACTTGTTGTGACAAAGTGGCCTTCTAAGCGTGGCAGAACTGAAACATTATGAAGCTATCAGTAGTGATATGACCTGATGTCATTGCGACTGTAAACATAAGGCAGATGCTTCTGTACTCAGACTTAACCTCCATGCAAGCGTGCTTGGCACAAATACTTGTTACCCAAGAACAATGGGGTTTTACTTTCCAATTTACTTTCTACTTGTGCCAGTAGAAGTAATTTCTCAAATGCTTGCAGAAAGCAAATGCTCAGCTGGCCCTGTTCTAGAGTCATTCATTTGTAGCTTTTGAAGAACAGTCAAAGGACCTCAAAGAATCCCAACATTTAAAAACGCTTTCTGTGTTTTCTAATACCGAGATTATTCTTCTAGGCTTCTTCAGGCTTCTGAATATGTTCAGACAACATTTGCTCAATCAGAAGAGAGCTGTAGAGCACATCTTTCTAAACATGGATCTCTCCAGTCCTAGACAGCTCCCTCAGCTCTCTCAAACATACTACACTAGTTCTTCCTGTAACTTGGCCAAACACATCACCTTTTCTTTGTTTGTTATTGTTATTGTTTCTGTTTTTTGATGGGTTGATCGGTTTGCTTTGCTTTGTTTTTACAGAAAACCTTTAACGACCTTCAGCCCAGTTTTAACTTGGGATACAAATAGTTGCATCTAAGTTTTATGTTACTTGTACTACTGCATGCCTGGAGTGACTGAGCAAGTTTCACACTGTTGAAACTTGAAAATTCCCACTTGCACAGCCCTGTGATATTAGCAAATCAATTGGACGGCTACCTCTCCCCTCTTAACATACTTTTGCACTCCACACCATTCAGGAGTGATGGGATCATGAAGAGGACATTTGAATTGTCTCTGCGAAGGGTCTAGACTAAAGTATTCTACATCCAGTTCTGGCCAACATTTTTATCAGTGACCTCAATTCAGGAATGGAATGCATCCCCAGCACTAAACCTGGGGGTGCTGTTGACTTTGGAATGATGAGAAGCCTTGTGGAGGAATCTGCATACACTGGAGCAACAGGCAATCAGCACCAGCGCAAAGTTTAACGTAGTGAAGTGCTCAATTTTGCATCTGGGATAGAGAAATGCCTGACACAGGTACGGACTAGGAGATGAGTGGCTAGGGAGCAGTCCAGCAAAAAGGAATCAGGACGTGCTGGTGACAGCAGGCTCAGCATCCATCAGCAGTGCACCCTGGCAGCTAAGGGCCATACCACATTTTAAGAGGCATTAAACACAGCATGGCCAGGTGGCTATGATTCTCATAGAATCATAGAATGGCTTCGTTTGGAAAGGTCCTGAAATACCATCTAATTCTAACTCCCCAGCCACGGACAGGGTTGCCAACCACTAGATCAGGCCATCTGGAACCAATATACAGTATTTAGCACTGGTGCAGCCCCACCTTGAGTACTGTGTGTAGTTCTGCAATCCTCAATAAAAAAAAGGGTGCTAGTTTACTGGAAAGTGCACAGAGGATGACAACAAAGGTTGGTAACAAGTTTGGAAAGCATGTCCTGTCAGGAGAGGTTGAAGACACTTGGGTTGTCAAGGGGTTCTCAATTCCATTGCCCTCTAGAACTTTAGAAAAGTTGTAAGACCACTGTCTTTAGGAAAAGCTGACTATGATTCAATTTATATGATATGGAAGATACCAAAACTAGTGATTCTTGCCTTTCATCAGCGCCAACAGAGAGCGAAAAAAATCACACTTACAGGGAACGATCTATCTGACATAGACAGATATATACTTTTGGATATAAGGAAGTGCAAGAAAAATCTTTCTTTCAACTGAGTATCAGGGTTTCCCAGCATGAATAGGTCTGATTTAGGTTATCTGCTCTGTAGGTGTCTGTCCTTGACCAGGTGATCCCATTCCCGGTGGCTTATGTTGGACATAATGGACACCATTACCATTCATTTTTGTAGTTGCAATGTTTAAACAAAAAGTGAAGCAGAAGAAAAAGTCTGAGGAGCAAACAATGTACTTTTTCTCCCATTTATTACTGAGATATGAAGTCAGCGGCTTATGAAGAGGAGGCTCAGCAATCTAAACAGAGCTGGTTTATCATGCACTTACCTTTGGGGATAGTAATCTGACATCCCAGGTCATACTCCTGCTGCAGCTGATAAAAAGCCACTTCCTGCAGCCGAGCGCGCTCCAGCTCTGAGAGACTTTGAACGGGAACTGACTTCAGCCGAACGCTGCGCCCTGACATGCTGTTCCAAGTGAAATCACCCTACAGGAAATCAAATGGAAAAATATGAAGCATCATACGGTATGTGCAATTTAATAAACATAACTATCTCTTCTACTGCAAGGAGAAACAATGCATGTCCTCTTTTCTGAAAGGCCATTTTCCTGGACTTCTCTAACCTTTCAAATATCTTTGTTTTCCTAAGACTAACATTCCTTAAAAGGAGTACAGACATACAAAACAAAGTCAATTTTGCCTGAAAACATTTAAGCATGTATTGTTGCAAAAACTCTGGGATTCCAGTAATCAAAAGGAAAAAACAGGAAAAAAAAAAACAACCTTGTCTGCTTTTCCCAGCTTGGTTTCTTTGTACAGTAGTTCATCATCACTTCATTCCCTTCAATGCACATTCAGTCAGAGACCTGAATTCCTACAGGTCCATGGATAACATGCATCTTATCTCCTCCAATTTGCTAACCCCACTCCCCAAAGCTGTTCAGTGAGTAATTTTCTTTTCCAATGCATCCTACCCGCTCCTTACAAAGTGACTGTGGTTAAAGCAAGACTGACTAAAGGATAATTTGTTTTACGTTTCTGAAAAGCCATTATAACATATGCGCTACAATACAATAAAACAACATGAGATATGCTGCATCTCTGTAAGGTACCAATTATGTTCAGAAACAAAATCAAAAGCTTTATAAGTTTTATCTCCCACATACGATGACATACACAAAAAGCCATTCTTATTGCTAGTATTTAGTTCAGATAAGAGAAGTAATCATCAGTCGAACAGAAGTACGACCACACAGAAAAGCTGAAAGACTGACAACTAACTTGAAACAAGAACTTTAGAATTCATCAAAGCATAATTAGAGAACACATTTTTCTACATGGAAAAGAAGAGTTCAGCTTTGAGCAAAAAAGACTCAGAGGGAATCTGATTAATGTTTACAAGTTTCTTAAGTGGGGGAGTCAAGAAGATATGGCCAACTTCTTTTCAGTGGTCTGTGGGGACTAGACAAGGGGAAACTGCCATAAACTGGAGCATTAGGAAGTTCTGCATCAATATGTGAAGGGACTTCTTCATAGTGAGGGTGATGGAGCACTGGAACAGGCTGCCCTGTGAGGCTGTGGATTCTCCTCCTCTGGAGATACTGAAGACCCATCTGGACGCCTGCTTGTGAAGCCTGCTGTAGGAAGCCTGCTTTGAAGGGGGGCTGGGCTCAATGATCTCCAGAGGTCCCTTCCAACCTCTACAATTCTGTGATTCTGTACATAGCTATGACTGCACATGCATTCACATGTATGAGAGATAAAAACATCATAAATATGCAGCACCATCTAGCAATGTAGCTGAAAGAAACAATGCAGTGAAGGACTTTTCTTGTAAACCATGAAATGTGTCTGAGTCCCTCAAGAAGCCTTTGTTTTTGTAAAAAATTTTTGCAAGTTATAAGGCAGTTGTGACAGATGAAGCTGTCACCTTGAATTGAACAGTACTGTATCTACATGTTAAATGAATCTACTATACCCAATATTTTTTATGATATGTATATTTATATGTGTCACATATGTAAACTTTTGCACTAGCCCAGGATTTGACCACTGGAATTTGGTTTTTGCTTTTTCTTTTTTTGCTCTTCCACTGCTCCACTGCTGACTAACTAGATTTAGTGGTCTCAAACGAAGGGTTTGCAAGGTGATATAAACCAAGACTAGCTTAACTCAAGTGAAACCAAAGCAGAGAGATTCACATAAACCTGTTTTGTGAAACTGCAAGTAAATGTTTACATTTTTGAAAAAGCCGTTGTCATTTATAGTTAAAAGTGATCAAGAACAGAATCCACCATCAGACAATGTATACCAAGAAAGAATTCCTTTCCAATCATGATAATACAGAAGAAAAAAATTTACAAGTGCAGAAATATGCAACTCAATCCTTATGAACATCTCACGTACAAAATGTTCTATAGTCAAGATAGCAAAAAGAGAGAACTACAGGCTTTTGGGGTAGACATTTCTGGATTTATCTTATCTATTTCTCTTAGATGAGCAATTTCATAAACAAAAGTATCATGGATATACATTTATTATGGTAGGCATAACTGGGATGTTTTAATTTTGAAATGTGAAGGCATGAAAAATAGAAAATTGTGAACTAACAGCTTATTAAGACTAGAAAGCTTTTAGAACATATCCTGTTTCCTGTAGAGCACAAAAAACAAGGAGGAATATGGGGCTTTTAGGAACTGCCACAAGTTAAATACATACTCCTTAACTGGAATTATGCATGGACACATGAATTATTGTTATTTTTTGATGAAAATCAATGTGGACAAATCTAATTCTGGAGGTAATTGCACCCTCTGCCTCACCTCAGAGCAGCTTTGTAACAGCAGGCAGCAAGCTGTACCACTGCAATACCTCAGCTGCTGAACCAGCCACATGAGTTTAACTCGAAAAGACAACATTTACTGGCATCAATATTCTGCCTTTGAGGCCAACGAAGACTCTATGCAGAGCTCTGCTGCTTTATATGAGCAAATCAGCCAGCTCAGCACTGGCTTAGAAATCCTACTCAAGCTAATTTTACCTTATTATGGCTGCACCTCATCTCTCTCTTTAAAAATATAAAAATAAATAAAAATTAACATGTCTAAGTTTTACAACCAAGAGAAATAAGAAAGTCCCATACCAGATGAAGATTGTTCCTCTCAACCAGGATTTTCATTCTGTCAGTCTCTAAGCTCCCCAAACACCTCTGGCACTCACCAGCATGGCCCTTGTTGGCTAAAAATGGTCGGATGCATCCTCAAACTCCACGACAGATTGTTAAGCAGCAATAAAGAATTTGGAATCACTCTGCCCAGTCTCTGTGCACTACATAAGGCATTCTTCTTTTATACTTGATGTGTTTGATAAAATCTCTGCTAGGTCACATTAACATAGGGTTTTACTATGCTAATGGAACACATGAGTAATTATCTGAAATATTTTTGGAAGATCATGTGTTAGGGCCAATGGAATCTCCTAATCTGTTGAAGCAGAGGCTGAAGAAATGTTTCCTTGAAAAATTCTGTTTTATCTGGCAAATAAATATCAGTCTTCTATGAGCCAAAGTACAATATTTTATGTCTTAATCTATTCATAGGCTCTTATGCTTTGTGGGACAGAAGGTAACTTAGCAGCTTCACCTCCCTTCTAATGCAATGAGGAATTTTTACACACAGCCAGCAAATTTCTGCAACATCAACCAGGCTTGGGAGAGGTCCAGAGAAGTCAATACACCTTCGGGAAGGGGTACAAGTGCACTTACAAAATTCCCAATTCTGCAAAACTATTCTGTACTATATGGGACAACCGAAGGAGGAAAAGGGCAGGACAGACACAGAGAACATTCTCTTTTTCTCTCCCTGAGGAGGCACACTTCATTAGCCACGTTCAACTAATAGCCTGATATAGTTCTTTGCAGAAGCTTAAGAGGAACATAAGATTTTTAAGCACCAAGTCAGGGGATTTGCTTTTTGAAGTCTATGCCCTGCATATGTGTTCAGACATACATACTCAGCTTTTTCTCTGTTTAGACTGTAGGACTAATTGGAACATGATCTGCAAATGGTCCCTTCATCAGCAAGAAGAAAAATAATCAGCAGACAAGACTGTAAACAGAAATGTTGCTCTGGGATAAAGTGATCAGTGATCACCCTGATAGGCACAAACTGCTAATTGTGAGGTTGCTTTCGTAATCGACTTTTATAAAATCTTAACCAGACTAAAAGCCTTCTCCAGTTTCTTCTGCCAGCCAGTCACTTCTTTTCCCTCATATTCGCATTCTTCTCTCTGGCTTTCCCATCAACACCTAACATCTTTCCTCCTCAGAACTGAGCCGTTCACTTATCAGGCATGTGACTAAAATACCAGAGCAGATGACTCAGCAAAGGAGATGAATGATTAACTGCATCTCATGCCTTTGAAAAATCTGTCCGCTTTTCCCATAATTCTTGTCCACCATCATAAGCACTTTTTAACAAGATACAGACTGAAGTTTTACTGATATTTCTACAAATATTTTCTTTAGGGGTTGGCTGTCCAGCGGCTCTGAAATAAACCCAAGTGGTACATCTTCAGCAATACTGTGCTCTTAAATTACTCTTAGGCATCTGTAGGCTACTCTCATGTATTTTACATTGTTCCCCTCAGCCTCCAAAACAGTCTTTCAGTTGTGCTGTAGCAAAGTCTTGTTCTTCTGTACAGTGCAGAAATGGGCTGATAAACTCTGCAAGGAATTCTGAATGCAGATAACAAACACATTGACCATTACCTCTGTTGATTACTATGGAGCTTTAAGCCTTCGTGAGCAATGTGGATCATGCACAGGGTAGGCAAATAGGAATCTCTCACACATGGCAGTTTTAGATAATACAGTATTTTAATGCAAGATGCAGAAAGCAATTTTTATCTTACTGCATTGCTGTCAATGTTAATGACTTTAGTCTGTACTCATTTAGGTAAATACCATTATCAGATTAGCTGTCTACTTTTCATTACTCTTTTGCTGAAACCCATTTGAAACCACTAAGATTAAAGCCAATTATGCTTCTGTTTTTTCTCTTACCTTAGCAATACTTAACCATGTGTTTATAGTTAGATACATCTCCACTGTAAAGGAGTTCAATATTCCACACGCAAGAAGATTATATTGCAATAATATGACAAAATGTCTTAATTTTGTTTGCTTAATTACTTCCCTAAGCTTCATAAAACTGTGTGTAATTACTTCTTTATAAACCTCTCACTTAAACAGGTAATTCATTTCAACTCTCTCTAAAATAACTTCCACACTCCTCTGCCATAAAGCCTCAAATTTTGACAGTTGATATTCCCCTAGCACAATCTGGATGTCTGTACACATCATCTCTCTCTTCCTCACTTCTCTCCAGTCGATGTTGATAGGAAGCTGCTTCAATCCGACAGCCTTTCATTGCAACTTCTTCATCTAAAGCCAGAGTACAAAGCAGAACGCCCGGCAGGGCATGAAGGGAAAGGAGGAATAAACTATAGAAAGTATCCAGCATTACATGCAGTTAAGGACAAATGCCTAATCTTTTATTAAGGCCACCTTTGGATTAATCAGGAGTTGGAAAACATCTGGATGATATGGGTGTGCAATGACCTCATTCTTTCTGCCATCCCGTCTCCAGATGATTTTCCAAAGGCAGGTAGTGTATTTCTTTCCAGATCCCATCACAAATTAATGCAACCTAGACTGCTACAGTTTCTCCAAACACAGCAAGTATCAGAACAGCTGTCTCCAAGGGATTGCTGGTATGAGAAAAGGAGACATGCCTTTCCAAAATGGCATCTCTAGATACATAAGTATGAAGAAGCACAAGACTTACTGCATGACTTTGAGGCATTCAAAGGCAGACATACAAAATATAGAGCCCCCAACAATTAATCTTCATTAAGAAAGTCTGACTTCATTAACGTCTTTATCTAGGTTGACATCCTGCTCCCTTTGACATCAGTGGAAAAATTATTAATGTCTCCACTAGGAAGAGAGTAAGTACAGCCTGATGATCTTGTGTATCACTTTGGAGTATTGCATGAAAGCTAGCTTATCTCAAGCTCTATTATACTTTCGCATGCTAAATAATGCATGTGCAGAAAACTCTATTAGTTTTGGCAAAAGATCACACTTCACTAAGCAGCACTGTAGGTATCAAAGCTATTTAATGGCAATTAATATAACCACGACATTGCTAAGGAGAGGCACTTCCTCATTCTGAGCTGTATCCTGCCTTGTTTCCAGGGTTGTGGACCGTCAACTGGAAAACAAGACACTTGGGATCGGTGCTTTGTACAGCAAGCAGCCCCTAGGATGCTGGCAGACTGGTATTCCTCACAGGGCAGGCAGAATGCACAGCACCAGCAGAAATATTTAATGTAATGAGACAGCACGGGCCTGTGCCCAGGTAAGGAAACATGGTTCAGAATTCCACAACAGTAATTTCCATTTATCAGGGAGTAAAAAAAAAAAAAAAAAAAAAAAGCCCATCTAACTTTAGTCTAAGGATAAACAGGGAGCGGAAGAACAAGTGTGTTTCCACAGCAGTATTAAAATTGTTAAAATAAAGGGCAAAATATTTCCTGTTCCTCTAGGATCAACCTCTCCAAGTTTTCCAAATGCCTCAGGAACTGTTTCATGTTTAGAATAGTTAATAGCATTCTCTTAAAAAAAAAAAACTTGTATAATGGAGATGCATTTCATTTCTCTTCTGACATTAATATATGTGACTGAAGTAAAACAGGGATTGCCTAGCAAAATATTCATTCCTAACACATCCTCTGTACCAAACTTTTCATCTATGCAGAACACCAATCTCCAATAAAATGCATCAAAAAAATCAACATGATCAGATTTTCAGGATGCCTTGCTTCACCGGACATCAATATCTTGAGGCATTCAAGGCCAGGCTGGTCTAGTGGTTGGTGACCCTGCATATAGTAGAGGGGTTGAAATTAGATGATCATTGTGGTCCTTTTCAACCCAGGCCATTCTATGATTCTACGATTCAGAAGCATTACAATTAGAGCCAAAAGAGTCTGAGTACTTTTGAAAAGTTGCCAAAACAGAGACAACAGCATCTTAAAAAACTCTAAATGTAGGTGAAGTTCTACTGGAATTTGTGTGAACATATTTCTGTGTGTTTTTGTCAATAAAAGAGAAGTTAGCCACCCTGTGCTTTGCTGTTGGTTGCAAGTTGTTGCATGTGTACATTAACAAGCTGCAGTAACAAGCTGTAGCAACTATACAGCTTGAGACCAAAGTAATTGTCTATACACTGTGTTTTCAGCAGCCTCACCACAAGAGATTTGGGATAGCCTGTGCTGATTAAGATAATAAAATTCATTCCTTTCATCGGTTCCCATACTGTTTTTTTGACAGGTTGCTGCTATTTATTTCTCAAGTGTAAAAACAGTCTCCTGCTTGACCAGAAATAATGTGAACTGTGCAAGCTAATGGCAGCTGACCCCAAATCAGATACAATAGCTTGAATATTATTTTTAGTGGCAAAGTTGCCTTAAATAGACCTTGTTCCAGGCTCCGCTACCAACACAAACATGTTCCTGCTCAGTATTCACTCGCATACAAAGCAAAACAAGAAGTCATGTGCTGTGTCCATGTTTACCTCTGTCTCAAATCAATAAGTAGATGGGATCAGTCTGGAGGACAATCTTGGCTCAATTCTGAAGACCTGGGAGCCAGAGGACATGCTGCACACCAATGCACTGCAGAACTTCCATTCATACATAGTCATAGAAACGTACAAGGAATCATTTAGATTGGAAAAGGTCTCCAAGATCAAGTCAACCATCAGCCAGACCTACCAAATCCCACGGCGAAAACATATGTAGTGTCACATTCACATTTCTTGAATACTTCTAGAGATAGGACTCCACCACTGCTCTGGGGAACCCATTCCAATGCTTGGCCGGCGTTCTGCTAAGCTGTTGCTAAAAATATGAAATACTGCTCTTTCTCCTAATCGTAATGAAGCTGATGTTAAGCATATGAAAACATAAGGCCTAAACTATATGGGAAATACATTTAAACAACCTAGACTAAGCAAATGTAAGCGTAAGTCCTATTTGTAGCTTTATTCATCCTGAAGCAGTACAACAACGCTCCTGTGAAGCAATAAGGAATACAGGACCTTCTGTAGTTTCTGACAGGAAACAACAACTACCTGAAGGGAGGATGTGGTGAGGTGGAGATAGGCCTCTTCTCCCGTGTGATTAGTGATAGGACTAGAGGAAATGGTTTCAAGTTGTGCCAGGGGAGATTGAGTTTGGATGTTAGGAAATATTTCTTCACTGAGGGAGTGTTCAGGCACTGGAATGGGCTGCCCAGGAAGGGGGTGGAGTCACTGTCCCTGGAGGTGTTCAAGGACCGTTTAGATGCTGTAGTGAGGGACATGGTTTAGTGGAAGATAAAAGTGGTTCGTAGGTGGCTGGACTGGATGATCTTAGAGGTTTTTTCCAACCTTGATGATTCTTGCTGGGACTGCAACTAGTACAGCACATAAGTTAGCAATTTCTGGATTCAGTAACAACGATTAATTTGACTGCGGTAAATGCTTTTAACAGACTATAAGTGGCATCTATTTCTATTATACTCAGTAAAAAAGAAAAAAGAAATAACCCTAGCTGAAAATTTAAAGAAATGCATGAGAAAGCACAAGTTATCATTTCCAAATGATTCAAAAAACCATACCAAGTATCGTATACAAGATTTATAAATATACAAATATTTTAGTTTTCCTTCTGGATTTTGAGCTTTTAAGATACATTATCTGACTCAAGCATACAGCCAGAATCTCATTAAGAAGAAAAATAATTAATTTCAAGACTCCAAGTACTGGGATTTGACTAACAACAGCAAAGCCTTTAATTAAATACAAAACCCCATTTGCATTGTTTCAAGTGGTCCAAATTACTATTTTCTATAAACTCTGACATTACTTACAAAAAGTATTATTTCTTGGTCTAAAGAAAATGAAATTTGTTGCACGCAGAACAGCTACCCAAATTACCTACATACCAGCTCTGGTTGGAAACCCATACTACCACTGAAAGGAGAGGTGTGGAGGTTGACATAAGCCGATGGGAACAAAATGCAAGCCATCTCCAAATATTTGCCTTGAGAAGCACAAGAGTGAGAGCACTCGGTTATTAAGCTACAACAGAGAGGTATCAGGAACAAAGGCTTTACCAACTGGATTAGAGTACAAGCTGGACCCTGGCTTCACCCTTACCCCATTCCTCATCAGGAAGCTGCTGAGTGCTCAGCATCCACTCCCATTTCCATAAGTACCCATGATAGAGGCTGCTGTGTCCCTCTAGAGTGATTTGCTAAGCACAGCGAGTGAACAGATGGCTCTCAAAGTTGTCATGGGAATACCCAGCAGGACCTGCCCTCAACACGCATTGCTGCTCACAGAGAAAATGTTATTTCACTGAAGTCCGTCTCCATGTGCAAGCGAACTACCCACTTCCAGTTCAAAAATGGATCAGGTTATTTAGGTTATTATGGCACAACTAGCTACTGCGCCGGCTTCCAATCCATGCTGAAATAGAAGAGTTGTATGATCCCTCCTCTTAAATAATTTTTCTTTGAGTCATGAGTTTTGAGTTTGTGTTATTAACACCACTTCAGGTGCTAGTGACGCAGTATGTGTATGTCTTCATGGCAATGATAGGCACATTTCAAACATGTAGAAAGTAAGATGGGGTGGCTTTGCTCATTTGCTTTATAATCACTCTACACTATCACAATGTTTACACATGCCAACCCTACCCTGTCCTACATACCCACACTGGGCACCCTGGCAGAGATCTGCACCAGCAAGTCAGCTGAGATGCTCTGGCAACCTATACCTGTTTAATTGGCATTGCATTTGGTTGTTCGGTTGTTTTTAATAGATGAGATATCAAATTCCCACCCTGACCGACAGCTGTTCTGGTGTTCCTATTGCCCTCTTAAAGACTCTGCACAGACAATTCTCTAAGGAAAAACTCAGGAAGAACAGAAAATTCAGAAAGTCTAATAATTAGGAAAGTATTGTGAGTACAAAGAGTTGGATTTGTGTTCACTAGCACTGTCATTGATTTTAATTAGTGTCATTACTTTTCCTCTGTTTTCTGTGTATTGAAACAGTGCATGTGCTCTTCCTGCAATGCACAGCCAAGGTCACTACCTCAGCTTTTCAAGAAGCACTGCTGCATCATTTCTTACAAAAAAAGCACCACAGCTGCACGTATGCATCTGCTTGATGTGCTAATAAATTAAATATCATACAGGAGTCTGAAATGTTGAACTGGAACTATACAAACTACTCTGAGTGAAGATATAGCTACAAATCAGATTGATGGATCAGTGTATATACCTGGAAAAACAACTGAAAAGCACATAGATGCTTTAATATCTACGGAAGTGGAGGCTTGTTAAAAATACGGACTTGCAAAGCAAGAAATGTAAAATGGATCCACACAGATAAAGCCACGGTGGTGCAACATCAATTCTCAGAAAGGTGCATTTTGTAAACTGCCCCTCTGGCCTGAGGTACCCCAAGTTCATAACGTGTGCCTGCCAAAGACTCTGCAATTTCTGTCTTTGTTTTTAGGCAGCACATTTATTTTGGACACAGAGAGGGAAAAATAGCCCATAAAGTTCCCACTGTTATGAAAAACAGAAACAATTGCTAGAGTTACAAGCTCCTCACGGACTGAGCCAGAAGATGAACAGCTCTTATTCTCCACTCAGTTAAGCACAGCTACCAAAACTTAGAAATCCAGCAACACCACAGTCAAGTCCATAAAACCTGATGCTTACAGAAACTGTTATTTGTCAAACTGAACCTAGCTGTAACTGAACAGCAGCTGTAACTGTCAACCCATTAGTTTTTGAGAAGCCTTTCTCCCCAGTATGTTTTCTTGCAGCTGCCTGGGTTACAGCCTTCGCAGAGGCAGAATATGGAGCACAATAAACATAGCAAGCATCATGGACTTCAAAGCAAGGCAGCACTTGATGAAAACAGTCAAATACAAATCTGCCTAATTATGCAGTTTGTTTTGAAGAGTAATGTCACTCCTCCTTCCATGGTTTCATTCCTCTCAGTCTAACTATGAAAACACGCAAGGTAATGAAATTAGTCTCCAACAGTGTCTGAGGGTTCTCCAAGTGCTGATGTAGCTCCAGAGCCTGGCAAATGGCAGGCAATGCCAGTCTTTTCCTCAGAGGCAAAGCTGTCCTATTTTCTTCAAACTAAACTAAAGCACAAAATAAATGAATAAATAAATAAACAGAAATTGCTATGAATATCACATTCAGCAGATGTTCTCTATTCCACTTACCTCTACCACATCATATTTAAAATTATTCAGTTTTCTTACCCATTAACTAAGTTCTCTTCTGTCTTCAGCGTCCTTCAGTACTTGATCAAACCAGATCTGAATTACGAGGTTGACTCCAACTATGACTTTTTGCAAAATAAGCTTAAGGTAAAAACAATGTAGTTGTCCCGAAACTGTGCACTGAGTGTCCAAGAAAGAACCCAGCTGAAGCAGCTATGACTCCTCGAATACCTTTGTTCACCAGAGGCTCATACAGCCATGAATCTTAGGGGGAAAACTGGATCTCAGTTTTCTCTGTGTGGAAGAAAGCTGGGAGTCCAGCACAGCTGAGAGCTGTGTCACACAGCGCCTGTGCATCAGAGGCAGGAAAGCTGCAACTGACTTCCCCACTTCTTATTTCAGAGAAAACATTTTGAGCAAGTATGAGGAGTGGTTAGGAAGGGGCACGTCTCCCCTCAAAAATCCCTCTTCCACATGGCTGTACAAACTCAAAACTGATTATAACTGCGCAAGCTTTCCCTATTAGGAATAGCTGAAAGAATGCTGGAAGCAGCTGCTGCTATTCCTTGGAGCACAGCGAACTGCACTTGGTGTTTTCTGCCTGACCTTCTCATGCAGCCAGTTTGCAGCTTTTTTAAACACCTTTAAAAACTTTCTGCTCAACCGAGCAAACCGGCTATATTTATAACACCATGTTGACAAGAGCGATGCAGAGGCTATTTTACACAATTTGCAAGGAAAAAAAAAAACCTTGATGAAGGCACTGCTTCATAAATAATGCCTGTCACGTTCACAGTCCGCATATACAACGCTGTCATCTACAGTGCGTGGGCTGGAAGCGTAGGCAATTTATGAAAAACAAACACTGAATCACCAATGACTTCAACTGCAGTTCCGCACTACCTGGCTTTTCACCAAATAAGCATGCAGAGTGACAGAACTGTTTCTCAGTCCATACAGCTTGGGACTCCATCGGACTGCTCACTGAAGAGAAGCCACAGGTGATGGGGAGGAAGAGCATGTGATGTTTTCCCCATCAATCTACCCACATGCTTTGTTTACTGCTACATCTGGGTGGGCTGAGCAGCCATGATCTGCCCAAGTGAGGGAGCCAGCACCTAGGAGTATGTGCTGGACATATCTGGCAGCCACCAGTACTGCCTGCAACCACCACATGCGCGCATCACACATCTCTAATATCAAAGCCTTACCCAAAGCCCACAGAAGTCAAAGCACACACCTCAGCACTTTCAGTGCCTCTTAGTTTAGACATCCTCAAACCACGTAGTTCCTCAGCTTCATTTCCAGTCTTTCTATTCTACCTGTGGCAGAGTGGTGCTAAGCACAGACAGGGAGTCACCACGGAGCAAGGCACCATATAAGACTTCCAAAGAAAAGCTGTCTACTGAATAATCTTCTCAAGCACTGTCATGGTTGTGCTTACATCTTAACACAAACCAAGGACACTGAAGCTGAATTTATCTCTCCTCTTCAAAATGCTGTAGCCAGAGATCAGCCTCCTGCTGGTCATCTCAAAATTATGCTGTACATTTGTGCCACTTGACATATTTCTTCAAAACCAAATTTCTTCAGCCCTTATGTCCTGTGTTATTATTCTTTGAATTTCCCCTAGCAAAAAGAAAAATTGTTATTTGCATAACTAGAAATGGAGATATACTCATTCGGAAACTCACTCAAGCGAAGAAGGCAGGAACTGCCACTTTCATGCTCTGCAAATAAGCAATCTAAAAACCCCCAACATTTTCTGATGGTCTGCAGAAAGACAAAGTGGGAGTGAAGAATCCAGTTAGGTCGCCCCCCTTGTATTTATGACACTCCAGACAAGGTTATGTTCCTTTAACTCCGTTGAAATACCTATTGGTTAATATTAATTGCAACAATGCATGGACAGCAAGGGCTTCCTGCTCAGAAATAGAGGAGTCCAATGATATATGTTGAATTGTGCTGTAAATCAGGCTTCTTCAGATTATTCAGTCACTAATAATGTTCTTTCTTTCATGTTGTTTCCTTTTTGGCACACAGATTACACCATTTTTTACATCATCAATACATTTGCATTAGCTACCAGAGTACCTGGGCGATTTTTTTTTTTTCATTTCAAAATACTCCTTTCAATAATATACAGCTTTCTATTTAAAAAAATTAAAAAAAAATTGCTACTCAGGATGAAATATAATGTTATAAATACAGAATGTTCACAGTATATGGAGAGGATATATATAATATAACTGGTCATCAAAAATTGAAGAAAATAAAGTTATTTTGTTTACTTTGGATGAACTTCTTCATCAAATTAATTTCTTCTCAAAAATATTCATCTTAAAACTTAAAACTGACCCGTGGTAAACTACCATTGAGAAATCAATCAACTGATTCTGATACTGTAAATTCAACATTCACAGATAGGCTGTAAGTAACTTTTAATGCGCTCCTTAATTATGCAAAATTCCAAGGAACCTACACCCCTCTGGGGTAAGCTTAGGAGAACTAAATTAGCAGGCAGCCGAGAATTCCTTGGCTGATCTCTTGTTACACAGTGACCAATGCTGGCCACTAACATCTCATGGGACCTTCAAAAATAGCTTCAGAAATATAATTGACCAACTTTTTTTTTTTTTTTTTTTTTTAAGTGGAAAATAAGGCTTCTGTCTTAAGAAAACAGTCACGAAGAATATGTTTTCTGTGGAAAAGCTGATGGCTTGGTGAAGAAGTTCAAAGAAGTCTGCAGCTAAGGAAGATGTTTTCACTCAAAAACCCGCTGGTGTTTCTCAAGGGAGCTGCAATTCCAGTGCTTTGCATGCTCTGCTACCTTTCCCGCCCTGAGCAGGGTTCTCATGACAGACCCCTTTCCTCAACTCAGATGACAGCACTGTACTGCCAGAGATGAATGATGAATGTCCCTTACAGCTCATCACATAATACCTGGGATATCAATAACATGCAGTATAGCATCCAGGAGACTCGACAGCGCTATTTTAAACAAAAATGCTCTCTATCTTTGTATTTTCAAAGCAATCAAAAAATGCTTTGCCAGTCTTTCTTGGATTCCTTTGAGCCCCAAAAGTAAACTGGGCATTCACAGCCAAGCAGGTGAGATGCACTAAGCTCTGGTGACACGCTTCATTCAAAAAGAAAAGTAAGTACCAGAAGTACAACAACCTAACTTAGCTTTATGCTTGATGTGTTCCTAAGATCTGTGAAAACACAGCAGTAACAAGGCGCATATGCAAACAAGGCACTTATAATTATATCTGAACCGTCTGGTCCGGCAGCCACAAAGCAGCCCATATGCTCCAGAGACTGTCTGCATGTATCCCACAGGCTCTAAAATGCAAAAAGCGAGACAAATCAATTAACACATTAACTCATTTGTTGTGGTTTTTTTTTTTTTTATCTCATGCTTTTAAGTGCCATTACAGGAACTGATGTCTCCAAAAGAGATAACATGAGTGCTCTGACAAGTCATATTAGAATCTAATAAAAACCCACATCGTGAGATAAATTAAGAGAGAACTTGAAGCAGCGTCTCTGTTTCTAGAAAAAGCAAGCATTGTGAAGAGCTGCAGGGACCCTGGTAAACTGATGGAGAGGGGGAAGAGGAGCACTCCTGACCTCAAAGGAACTGAAGTGGGGTTTGGTCACACATCTCCAAGCAACACATGAGGAACGCACTCCCTTTTATGTCTGTTTCAGACTTCTGAAGCTGGTCAAACATACTCTGAGTATGAAAAACTCACTGCACAACTCTGCTTTTATATAAGCTGTATAACGTCTTTTCCCTCGATAGAGGTCTAACAACCCGCATGCTGTGAGCAGCAGCGGTTGGGCAGAGGGGCAGTTGCAGGCTGCTTGTGGTTGAATCACAAGGGAAACTCCCTTCTTTGGGCATGTTTACATCTCCCGTTGGCAAAAGCAGCACATACACAGGACTATGGATTCAAACCACGTTTTGGAAAATGACACACTAAGTCTTGAAAGAGCGCTCAGTGAGAAGAGGGCAAGGCAAGGGCCTCACCACAGGAAAGGTCTCCAGGGAGGCTGTCAGCAGCTGCCATGCACCAAACCACACCAACACGGACATAGCCCCAAAGTCTGCTTCTGAAATCAGCGCATCATGAAGCTTATAGCGAAGGGCCCGGTCCTCAAGCTCTGAAAAGGCAGGTCTCCATCTACAGTCTCCAAATAAAAGACAAACAAGCTCAGAGGCAGACTGAAGGCCTATTTTCAGATGAAACATTTCCAATATCTCTCCTTACCCACTCTCCTCATAAGCTTTTGGTGAGGACTGCCAAGCGCTCTCTGTTCCTATTTAAATTTTTTAATGGCAATCTAACAGACGTCTCCAACCCAATTATTTTAATCTGCCCATGTTGAGTGACCACAGCAGCTGTTCACTTCCTCTTATCAACCTTATTAATCCTGTAATTTAAATACACATTAGTCAGTTGAAGGATCCACACAAATCTCTTTCAGGTTTTACTTTTCATTATAGAGTGAGCAAAGAGCTTTAAAAAAAAATGAAGGAACTATCAGTTTGGGTTGAAGAGACAGGATGAGGCTCCTGCTAAAAAAGGCATGCAAACACAGGAAGTTAAAGAGCTTTCACTGCAATATCCTTGTAAAATCAACAACTGCATGAAAAATTAGATTTGCTGCTGGGTCCCACATTATTGCAATACAAAGAGCTCCTCATCCTACATACACAGAGCAGCACAGCATATTGCTTTGGCACTTTTATCACACTACACTAACATCAAAATATCAGCATTTCAGCCTACTGTCAGATTTCCGTTATGATACAGGCAAAATTCATCTTGAGGTTTACAAAAGCTAAAACGTTCTTATCTGAATTATGCCCACTAGTAAACCAAAGGAGAATATTTTACACACCTCATTAATAATAATAAGTTTTATTCAAGGGAATCTTAAGCCATAAGCCTCCATTTTAAAATACAAAGATTATAGAGCTTTCTACACTTCAATATCACTGCAAGGAGCTCCTAACGGGCTGCAAATGAATTTTAGTTGATTGCTTTAGATGTACTCTTTGTCTCCTGAATACCCAGCGATCAGCTATCAGAGATGGGGGATGCTGCAGTAGGATAATTTCCATCAACTGAAGTTGTGGCTATTTGTTCAGAACCAGAGGAGAGCAGAAAAAAACCACAATATAAATAAAGCCTTTAAAGACTTTACTCAGATCTGAAGAATTCAACAGCTGCATCCCATTCAAGAAATGGAACAGAATAAATATCCTCAGCTATGAGAGCTACTTTTAAGGGGCCAGGCTGAAAATTCAGTATATTTCTAAAAGAAGACATTGATTTTAAATGCATCTATAATGCTATCACTTTTAACAATACTTTTACAAGTCAGCTTTATGACACTTGGTATTTTCCTTAAGAGTTTTATCTCCAGGAGATAAGTTAGTGCAGGTGAACCTCAGTATTCAAGAAACACGTGAAGCTCCAGCCTTCATAAGCATGCCTACAAGCATATTTTGCACACTTCTGCCTTATTAATGCTTTCCAATACAGCTTTGGATCATGCGGAACCTTGCAGGAGTGATACAGTGAGTAAGATGCATGACCCTGGCTTAAGAAATTATAGTCCCTATATATAAGATATGCATTGATAAAGAGGGATACCAACACCCAATAATGCTCGTAGATGGATACTGAGAAAATAAAGAAGCATACATTAAATGTAAATTTGTTTAGTATTCCACAGAAGGTTATTTTCATTAAACTTCTCCATTCAAATCTTGCACTGAATAAACATCAAACAGAAACTCCTAAGGCTTTTCCTCATGACTTCTCCCGCAGCACAAAAGTAATGAACGCTAAAAACTCTGTTAAGACTTTTATTACTATTACCCATACACAGTCCATTATATAATGGATTAGTTTATCCTTGAAGAATCCCATAGACTTTGTGATGTTTTCCCCTTTTCACTCGGTGGAATAACTACAGTCACCAGTCACCTAAGTGTTTCAGATGCTGACAGCTTAGCTCAGAGGGAGATCACACCCACTGTGGGACTTCTGTCGAAGTACAGGCATCTGTATCTAACCTAGGCACTGTAATTACTACATCCAACCAGTGGTGAGGAACAGCAGCTTGTAGGGAATCAATCTCATCTGTTTGGTTTACGGAGATAAGAATGAAACTCCAGAAATGCCTTTCTACACCCCACTCACTCACAATCTGTGGTCAGCACAGAGGTTTACATCTACAGTGTGTCTCAATTGTAGATGCAGAGTGACACAAGACAAATTCCACCTTAAAATGCCTCTTGCCTTGGTTGTCAAGTGCTGATGCTTTCCTCTGAGCTCTAACCTTTTCCAGCCAGGCAGCAGGAAGGTGATGAACACACTTATCAGCAGCCATCTCCACAGCTGCCTGATGAAACAACAGGTTTTTTGGCATGCTCGTCAGCACATTTTCCAAGGCAGAGTGTTTGCTCAGCTGCAGTCCCTTCTCTGATCCCTAAACCAAGTGGCTCCAGCCTGGTCAGGCCATCAGCATCTGCACTGCACCAAGCCCTTCTTGCAGAGCCCAGCCTGCCTCTCAAATGAAGCAGCAGAAAGTGGCTCAAGGTCATTCTTCATTTTAGGAACTTCATACCCAGCAGTAAAAATGTCAGCTGTGGGTGAACCTGCCTTTGCTCAGTTCATTGCCTGCTCTAATTCCCTTCAGTCCAATTGCCATTTATAGCAGCGGAGCTGGGTGGAGCTGCTGAGTCCATCCCTGGGAAGAAGGAGATCACAGACCATATCCTTCAACTGCTGCAACAATATTTTCCCCTGGGAACTGGGCACACATTGCGCTGTTAGAAAATAAACTGCAGTTGGTCTCAATTTTTAATTATACTACTACTGTTTTTCATCGAATTTGGTGCCAAACTCTACAGGAAGAGTTTCCAGCACTACAAAAATTTACCTTGAAAACTGTCCCAGTGAGTACTGTTAGGATGTGAACTGTCAGAAAAAAATGATGAATGGCAGATTTGCAGTAACTTCACTGAAAGTAAGATCATGCTCTTTTTCTTCAGCAGTGCAGAGCATGAAATGCTGAATGCCGCAATTAAACAGTCATCAAAGTTAATGTGTTAAACTTCCACTTGTGATATATTATGTTGTTATATAGCTAATAATGAGGAATAGAAACTCATAAAAGCTAGTAATAGATTAAAGCTTTCCTGGCTTTTACCATCCTCTCACAAAAAAAAAAAAAAAAAAAAAAAAAAATTCACAGCCAAAAACATGAAAAGAACCAGAGATCTTTTTAATTCCCTTAGGGACTTTGTTATTGCCAGCCCATTCTATACAAAAGGTATTCAGGTTACAGCAGGCTATACTGAGAAGCATGAAATGCAGAAATGCAAAGAACATCCATAGGTTGTAATGATATAGGTAACACCATCTTCCTCCTACGCCTTTTCCAAAATTCTAAAGCTGTCTTCTATACGAAAGCAGAACAGAAGACAATAGTACAAATACCATCCACAGTTCACATTTGAAAGAGTATGCTATTTAAAAACAAAAAAACTCCCAAACTGCTCCTTACAAAAGCAAGCTACGTTTTTGGTTTTTTTTTTTTCTGCTAGTTAATAATTACAGAAGAATTTTCTCAAGTTTATTGATGGTGGGAAAAGAAGTACAGTTAAAGCATTATTTTCTTGTAGAGAACTGAAATAATACTTTTTCCAGATTTCCACAGAGATGTTCAGTGGAAAAATGCCCAGTATCCTAAAACACTTCTCTCTGGAAATGAATTTCACTCTTTCCTTCCCTTATAGTCTTTTATGTACAAGCAGAAAAGCACACAATAGAACAATATGCAGACTTTAAAAGCACATTAAAACAGGAATTTGTATGTCTCCAGTGTCTTCCAGGAGAAAGTGTTGTATACAGTACTCCAAACTAACAAAGAGCTGCTACCAGCCTAGAAAGTCTTTTTTTTTTTTTTTTTTTTTTTTTTTAATATTGCTTTTTAGCGTTGCTCCAAATGAGGATCAACAAGTTCTGCTTGGATTACCTGTTTCATACAAATAGTTGCATAATGAAAAGAAAACTCCTGTACACAAGGTCTAAGCTCTAAGTCAAAGTACTCAGATGCCAACTACTGACAAATTAGAGTGTATCTCTGTGTCTCAGTTTCAAATCTTCTGATAAGTAGAAAATAACTCAAGGATCCATACATCATGCGTCCCATTAAAGACATCTTTACAAAAGATACCTACTTGTTTTTCCACTGTACCGTGGTCAAGAGGGTAAGGAGTATTTCAGACTGTTCAAGATAAATAGTTCTTAAAACTTTACGTTACCCAGACAAAAACTTTCTGAGAAGTCCAGGAGAGAGAGGGCAAGAGGGGGCAGAAAGAAGAGGAAAGGAGAAGGAATAGGCACTGGCCCAGCTCATTTATCTTACCAGAGAAAAGAAGTAGGACACGTTCCAGATTAACTAACCACTTCAACCACATCATCTCACACTACTGATTTAACTTTACATCGCTTCTTGCGACCTGACCAAACACTTAATAAATGCTGCTGCACTCAGCAATGAAGGGAGCATCCCACCGTGCTGCCCCTTTAACAGACTGGCAACACATAGACACAAACAGCTCTGACTGAGAGTGGAGATCCGACAAAGGTTGTATTTCCAGCCAAAGCCCTAGTGCAGAGGAATGTGTTTTCCCTTAAAGAAACAGCGGATTCCCATGCACTGCTCCACTCAGACAGCTAGCAGCATCCAGCTGTCATGACTGGGGCTGGCTGGATCTCTCAAAAGTGCTCACTGCAACACGGGTATTGAGGGACGTGTTAAATAGAGGTGAGACATCTGGCCTTAGCAAAAAAGAAGTCCCTACAGCCATTCTGACTGCTTGAATTTGTTAAAATGCAGGCTCTGCATACTGACAGGCTCGCCTGCCTTCACGACCTTAAGAGTTAATTTAGCTCTATGACAATATTTCATGTTCACTGGGGAACGTGCAGCGCAGGAACTGTGGGAATAAATAAATGACTCAATTTGGTTTGCCTCTGAACGAGCTTCACATTTTTCATTTCCCTCATTGATGCTCTCCATAATCAGGTCTAGGAACGCACCGAGGGGAAAGGAAGTGAAAGTAAGTGGAAGAAAAGGTTATCGGAAGTAGTCAGTGTGGATTAATGTAGGGGAAATCATGCTTGACCAATCTAGTAGCCTTCTGTGAAGTCATAACTGTAGATGGGGACAGAGCAGTGGATGTTGTGTACCTTGACATCAGCAAGGCTTTTGACACTTTCTCCCATAACATCCTCATAGGTAAGCTTGGGAGAGTGGACAGTGAGGTGGATAAAGAATTGGTCAACTGGCAGAGTTCAGAGGGTTGTGATCAGTGTGCAGAGTCTGCTTGAAGGCCTGTAACTGGTGGTGTTCTCCAGGGGTAGGCACTGAGGCCAAACTTGTTCAACATCTTCATCAATGACCTAGATGAGGGATAGAGTGAACCCTCAGCAAGTTTGCTGATGACATGAAGCCAGGAGGAGTGACCGATACACTAGAAGGTGTGCTGCGATTCAGCAACAAGCTGGACAAGCTGTGGAGTTGAGCAGAGAGGAACCTAATAAGGTTCAACAAGGACAAGTGCTGAGTCCTACACCTGGGGAGGAATAACTACACACATCAGTACAAGTTAGGGGCTGATCTGCTGGAAAGGAACTCTGTGGAGAAGGACCTGGCTGCTGGTGGACAACAGGGTGACCATGAGTCAGCAGTGTGCCCCTACGCCCAAGAAGGCCAATGGTATCCTGGGGTACATTAAATAGAGAACGGCCAGCAGGGCAAGGGAGGTGATCCTCTGCCTCTGCTCTGACCTGGTGAAGCCACATCTGCAGCACTGCATCCAGTTCTGGGCTCCTCAGTTCAAGAAAAAACTTCTGGAGAGAGCCCAACAGAGGGCTACAGGGATGACTGGGGGCCTGGAGCATTTCCTATATGAGGAAAGACTGAGAAACCTGAGACTGTTCAGCCTGGAAAAGAGAAGACCAAGATGGGATCTTATCAATGCTTACAAATATCTAAAGGGCAGGACTCAAGTGGATGGGACCAGGTTCTTTTCAGCAGTGCCCAGTGACAGAACAAGGAGCAACAGGCACAAACTGGAACACAGAAAGTTCCATACATACATGAAGAAAAATGTATTTACTGTGAGAGTAACAGAGCACTGAACAGACTGCCGAATATGTTGCAGAGACTCATTTTTTGGAGATACTCACCCGCCCCCCCCCCAGAGACTTTCCTGTGCAACCTACTGTAGAGAACCTGCTTTAGCAGAGGGTGAGACTAGATGATCTCCAGAGGTGCCTTCCAACCCCTGTCATCCTGTGATTCTGTAAAAAGCTGGGTGGGAACAATGTCCACCTCAGCTGCCATCACTTTCAGGTTTCTAACTATGCTCACAAACATCATGTATTGTCGTATTTTTCTCTAGTGCTTTTCTCTGGTCCTACAGCATTTTGGTAACTGCTTCCCCTTCTATCCCAAAAAACTTGCATGAACAGCAAACAACCATACAAAGGAAAATGAGATACTAAACACCTATGAGAATCAGAAACAAAAATAACAATTAAACAGAGAGAAGAAGTAGAAAAGGACATTCACTCATCTTCTGTTTAACACCCCTTCTACACCACAGCATGCACAGTCTGACTACAAAGGTAACTGTGCACCTACATGCTGCCGATCCCTTTCCAACCAGGCACCAGATTGCTTGTGACTGCTCTAGCAAATGGCTGCCCAGGCTGAGACCCCCAGGCACGACTGTCCTAGCAGTTATCAGTCACAGACAACCTCTCTGCTGTATAATGCAGCCCTAGAGCAGCCAAACAGACTTGCTTGAGAGAACAGCATAGATTGCTTTTGCAACTCCCTCAAATAGAAAAAAAACATATTCTCTGCCCTTACTAACACAAGCAGCACAAAAAGTTTTCAATAGCCTCTGATCTGCGTACCTACAGCTGCTTAGGCTTGCATTATACTGGCATAAATTAACAAAATTGTGCATGAAATAATTACTGAAACAGTAAAATTATGACCAGATGCTTGAAAGGTCAGCTTGCAGTATGCTGATGTTGAAAACATTATTAATCAGAATGTTACTAAAGGTTTATATTTAAACACCTTGTTTTGTTATTTAAGACCCACAATTTGAATTTTTTGAAATTTTTGAATTGAAAAAATAACACAAAGTGCTTGTTTCTTGTTTCCTACTGACCTTACCACCAAATTTGGACTCACTCCTATTTGCTCATTACAGATTGAATTCAATAGGGCTGTTAAATCACTCAGTATTTGTTCCCATTTAAACACAGCCAGGATCTGCTCCTTCACTCTCAGTTGCTCTGCAGACCCTCCCTTCTATATAACTACGTACCTTCTGTACAAAAGACAGACTCCAGAAAGCAGACATCTACCTGGCCAATAACATTTTATTATAACCTAAATCCAAGAACAGATAATTTATTGGTTTTCTGGACAGCCACCACAGATATTCAAACTCCACAAGCCAAAAAACATTCATCTAAGCTATTGTGTGGATTTATACTGTGTTAGACCTAGATCTGCTCTCTAAATCCTGGACACTCTGTCCCAGTAAAACAACCCAGCAGCAACCACTGTGACACACAAATACAGTGAGGCTCTGAAGAAGCTACATCTTCCCCCTCTGCAATTTTTCCCAGTGGAAATGTCAAAGTAAAATTTTGAAACAAGTATGTATGTGTTTGCAATGCAGCAGCAGTTTAAACAAAAAATCTCCTTTGTTTAGAACACTGCATTATCAAAATAGCATTAAGAGAATGAGACTACATACTTGTTATAGGTTGAAAAGTAGGAAAGGCTATAATAAGGATGGAGATCTTGTAACTTCCCCCTGTTCACACCCAACCTGCATTATGCTATGACCCGTTGTGAGCTTGGGGACAACCCACAAAGTTCCCAGTGCACAGTGTTTATGCATTAGCAAACTAAACTAACTAAATGAAACAATAACAAAAAGAAACCTACTGAAAGACAGTATAAGAAGTTATTACCTGTTATAACCTGCCACATATTTAACAGATTTCCATAGAAAGGTGGCAACCATACCTGAGCATAAAGAGCGATGCAGGGTGAAGGTCTACAGTCTCCTTTCTACAAGACGGGTACCAAGAGGCTAGCAGCTAACCTCACCTTGCCAGCACCCCTCTAATAATGAACATCCCTGCTGTTCTCATACGTGTGGCTCTGTTCGTGTATGCAAATGAAGGATGATTGTATTTTACAAATAATTTCCCATGTGTGACCACTGGGGCTGTTCCTTTACTTTGAGAGATGCAGCCCAGCCCTGGCCTCACCAAGGATCACTGCTGCAGGGTCTGCCCAAGGCTCCCATCCTGCCTAAGCCTGGCAGCTGAGGAGTCATCTCGGTGACTAAATCTGCTAGCTTATGAATGTGATAGACATTTTGATTAATGTATTTATAAAACATCCTGTCACTTGAAGAGCAATGTGTGTTCAGCTACCTTTGCCCAACTGATCTGCTGGAATTTCAGCAGCCCTGAGATGCTCCTGAGGTTATGGCTGCTAGTGAGCACAGGTTCTCCAGTCGCAGGGCACTCTTGCTCAGACTCTCTTGCTCAGACATTTAATTTCACTTCAGGATGGAGAAAACCACATGCCCAGAATGTTAATCCAGCACATGAGGATGTTCCCTGACATGGTTTAATTTCTCTGTGCAGGAAAAGAAGGCACACCCACAGTCATGACATTTATACATCTCAAAGAATGTGACTCATGCCTTGCAATATGCCATAAATAAGAAGGACATGAAGCTGTACTGTCAGGACTAAAGCAAGGAGAAAGAAAAATATCTTTTTTGCTTTCCTTTTGCTTCCAGGATTGTGTTAGACCTGTGTTACTTCTTGACCTTGGGAGTCCAAATAAAGAATAAGATGTTCTTGTGTATGACTGATCATGTCAATTCTTCACACTCATACAAAAATGTATTACATTTTGTGCTTTATTTTTGCTGCCCAAGCTATGCAAAATATTTCTAGAAAAGCAACATTGCGTTAGCAAAGAAAGCTGAAGTTAATCAAAATTACTTAAAAATGTGGTAAGTACTTCCTTCACCTGCTTTCCAACCCACACCACACCAAGTCCAGGGGACCTAATATCTAAGCAGTTGCATGCAAGATTATGTGTGCTGTCTGATGACAGCCAAAGTAGTAAATCTCTGAAAATACACAGGATATCTTTTCTATAGCCACTCTTGTATACTCAGCTTTCAACAAATTCCACTGGCAGTCCTTAGCTCGGCAAGAGCATGGTAGCAATGCTTTCTCCTTGTCAAACATATTAAATCAGATTTTTCAGTTCAGCATACATATGTACTTTTTTTTTTTTTTTTTTCCAAATCTCACAAAATCTGTGAGTGGAATTACATTGTTATCACTTTTTTTTTTTCTTTTTTTTCTGTAATTCTTCCATTCCACCACAGCTCACACAGGTTGGTTTTAACATTTTAAGTGGTGTGTGTGAACGAAAGTACTCAGACTGGACCTCCATATGGTGCTAGCGTACCTGTGGAAATATTAACAAATAGAAGCTATATGACCCTAAAGATTTGTTCCTGAAAGCATAGTATTCATGCATCAGGACATAGGACAGCAAGGTTCTTCCACATGATGGAAAGACATCCATTTTGGAGGTCATGCTGAAAAGCATACCAGTTGCCTGTAATGAAAGGAAGGATATCTTTGAAGTAGCTTGTGGATATGGGAAAGGAGATCCTGAACACAGACGAAGCAGCAGGAATACCCTACATGGCTTCCCTATATCCTGGTCCCCTGCTCTATACTGCACACCTGGCTGAAGGGCACACTGTCTCCCTTCTAGCACCCAGACCTTCTTTGCCAGTGAAATCAAGACAGAGTGGATGACAAGATAGAAGGGGTTAGCACACATCCATATCACATCAGGACAGCAGAAATATCACATCCGTCTGGTAAAACACATAGCAAAATACTTCAGAAGTAAAAAGTTTTGAATCTGTATTCAAAACCCACAAAATTTTGTTCTCTTGTTTCTGAATGTTATCAAATTTTACAGTTATCTTAAGCATTTTTTTTCATGGACTGACATAGTGCTACTAGCATCAGACATGGTCTAAACTGTCTTATTGTAAGGCAAAATACCATATTTTTGAACTCATAACCGTGATGACAAGAACGATGGAAGACCTCAGGGCCTTATTTTTAAAAGCAGGAAATCATGAAGCACAGGGAAATTAAAAGCCTTTCTGAATGTCACTCAGTGAGCAGGAATTCACCTGCTCATTCCTCTTTTTACTGAGGCGAGAGAAGAGGTTCCCCCTGCAGAGATCTGGGTGCTCCCTCTTTGGGTAAAGAGGTGGCAGTTCTGCTGTTGTTGAAAACTGTGTGCAAATAGATATTAGTACCACTCCTCCAACACTGAATTTGGAATCTGAGAAATCTTGTCACTGAAAACCAACTGGATCTTAATGCATGAGAACAGGATAGGTTCTTGCTGTGGAAAAATCAGCTCCTCCCAGATCTTAATTCTCCTCATGGCAACACACTGAAAGCGTGACCTCTTTAACTCCAACAGGCACATTTTTAGAAAATTCACCCCAGATAATACTTTAAGCAAGACAAATAAACCACACCATTGTAATCATAACTGATAGGTGAATTATAAATTTGGCATAGGCTTCTGTACTCTGTGAACAAAGATTTCCATAAATTAGATAAAACTGCCAGGAAAAGCAGAAAAGAAAATGATAACTCTGGTGAGGGAGTGGTCTTCAAGGAATTTCTTAAGTAAATATTTTTATCAATTTTTTTTTTTCCTTGAAAATATCCTATGAGCATTAAAAAAAAAAAAAAAAAAACCACACAAAACATGGAGCAAAAATTCAACACATCAAGGAAGGATCATGCTCAGCTCTCAAATGTTTTTGCAGATTCTCCAGTTGCTAAAACCAACTGTTGTTTTTTTAAGGCTATGACTGCTCCCACATTCCTCTCAGATTCTACTTAAGCTGTGTTGTTGGCAAGTCTTGCTGCATTACTTTTAAATAACATTTAGCCCTTTCACTCTTTGTAGTTATGAACAGGATTTCGAAGTTAAAGAGAACTGCTCACAGAGGTTGCAGAAACAATGGAGGGTAATCAAAAGAGTCCAAGGAAAGTCTCAAGATAAATTCCAAAATCCCAAGGAATTTTATCATTGATTTGCTGTTGCTACCACTTACCAATGACTGGTCAGACTTTCCAAATAGACAGCATTGTGCTTGTGCTTGACATCTACAGATATTTTGAGTTCCAGATGCTAATAGGTGAGCACTGTTCTTTTCTGCTATAAAGCTAACACAAAGAAGTACTTTCTTCAGATACTGTAATTATAGAAAGACGAAGGGCAGACTACTTATTGACTGCTTGCCTCCAAGGAGCATTATTTGCTATGCCAGTGAGTAATTACAGTCATGTTGCAACTTTAATAGTAATTTCAGTGCTCAGTTTTGCTAAACTTGACAGTGAATATTCTTTTCACTTTTCAATGGAGCATCAACAGAATCATACATATGCAGGACTATGAAGTGAAAATTAGAAATGACAGCTGTATACTGAATATACCCATGCTGTTTAATTTTTATTGCTCAGGACTCCTAAGGAATTCCTGATCTATGACACAGTGCTATGGCCTGTGGAAGGACCTGTGGTACTGAGAGGCAGCCAGTGGGGATCCCTTCAACAGGAGCAAAACCCCAGGGCAGGAGAATTCAACAGCAATGTGCAGAGGAGAGTTAGGAAAGGGTCACTCATCTCAGTCTCAGAGCAGGCACGTGAGATTTGACAGCTCTGTGCAATTACCACTTTCAGAAGATTATTCTGCTTTCATGGATAGTGAAGGAAAAGATTAGCATTATATATGGACATTCACCCTCCTTAGACCTGAGATACTATTTGATGTGCCATGGAATGATAGGCTGGATGGAGTTGGCAGCCTTTCTTGGCCAAAGGGCTGCACTGCTTTTCCAAACTCTTCCAATCTTACTACTTAATCTTCACATAGGAATGAAGCAGAGATAGCAACACTGTTTTGACTGCTAGTCCTTCATGTAGAAATAAGCTCCTAATGAGTTCAGGCAAAAGGCAAATCTGCCACTCAGCAAAACATTGAAGTATGTGCTTAATTTAAGATGTATTGCTATCCGTTGTGTGCAAGTATTTTGTTGAATCATAGATGTAGACTGGGTTTTGTACAGCCAAGCCTCAGCTATTCAGCAATCCATTCCGCCCACTCCAGGATCCTGGAGGGGAATGCTTTGACCTAAAGAGGTGCTGTCTCCTTATACTGACTACACAGAGGTATCAGACAATTGCTTTATATGTTTAACTTCTAGAAGAGAAAGCTCATGCTCAAAAAATCCTACCCATAATGTCTTACCGGCAACTGAGCAAGACAAATCTGCCACCACTATGTTCATTAAAAAAACCTCAAAGATTGTCAGCAATGTCCAGGCCAAGTGTTATGTTACTTCAGAGTAATTTTATTTCATTCCACCAATGTAAACAAAATACATATATATGCCAATTTTTTTTTTTCTAGCTACCCCTTCCCCCTTCTATCTAACACATCCTGGTTTCATCAACTTCAATTGAGGTAAAATGTTTCAATCTTTTTGACATCCTCTATGCCTTTAACATACCCAGTAGCAGGAAAAAAAAACCTGATTTATTCCTGAGTTGCATCAGTTTCAGCCAGCTTCCAGTGATGTAATACCAGAGCATGACAAAGTCTATCTGGCCCACTGCACCTTTGGAGAGAGAGGATTCATTCCACAGGGGGTTCAACAGACAAACCTCAAACAACTGTAACGAATACTTTCAAGTACTATTCCTCTTTTATCAATCCAGAAAGTTGCTTTGAAGATGGACATTCATGCAGCAGATTAAATACTGGTTTTGTTATAATGCATGATAAAGAAATGTGCATAAAGATAGCAGGTGCTCATTCAATTGTATTCAAGCAACTCCAGAGTCATAAAAACCCAAGATATTCTTTAAATGAAAGGAAGAAAAACAGAAAACAAAAACCTTGCCCAGTTTTAGTATGAACGTTTTGCCCATCCTTAACCAGAAAGTTCAGAAGTGTTTGATATTTGGAAAAGAATATCTGCGTAAAAGAAAATTTGATCATTACTTGAAGAGAATCACAGATTTTGGAAACTATTGTATCTTTTTCCTGTTGTAGCTTTTTAGTTACTACAAAAATATTTCCCATTCCTCTAAGACCAGATGGCTTTAAGTTTTAACCTTGCAAACTGCAGCACAGCAGTTGGAACAGAACTGGAAAGAGAGGGTTTTATACTCAAGAAACTGAAATGTTTTGTTTCAGCTCATGTTGGGTCCATAGCAAAACTTCAAGATGTGTTAGAGCAGGAGATTTTGGGCTGGGGAAAAGGAGAGTAAAAAATATTTGCCAGAATGTCACAGTTGAAAACTACTTTAGTTTCACTTACCAAATTCAGGACTATTCAAACTTTGTGATTTTGCGTCAGTGTTTCCGTAGAGGTAACCTTAGACAAGGGCTTCTAGACTCCTGACTTACCTAAAAGATATCTCAACAGACCCTGTGGTTTTATGATCCATATTTGTGATTTGCTGTAAATGAATCAAGACGTTGTGTTTTGGCCATACTGATGAGTGTGCTTTTATTAAATGATTTTACCTGAATTTTTCTGTCTTCTTGTACAGTTCTATGCTGTTCTGTATGCAAAGGACATGGGAAACCTCTAGAAAAATGATGCTATCACAGGAACTAGGACTGACTCACAATCTAACAGCACAATCAATGCAATATTGGGCTTTGCCATCTCTTCTTAGACAAGAAAATATGCCTATGTTAACATATCCATGTACTACCATTTTCTCCTTTTCTTCCCTTTGGAAGTACTAACACCTTTAAAAAGGCATCAAAGCATGACAACACCCCAGGTATCACATTTCAATTTTCTTCAGCATTTCTCCTTACACCCAATCCTCAAACTTCCATCACTGAGAGACCAACATAGATAGATAATCACTGCCCATGACTATACAAGGAGAGCTGTATTACTCCTGCAATAGCGATTACATTTGTTATCCAAAAGCCAAGCATTGACAAGTGCTGCAACACAGCATCTGAAAAAGGAAACACTCCAAGTACCGCCATGGGGACAGAAAGCAAAACAAACTCTTCTCTGCATGCCCCATATCTGGAAGAGGTACAAGGGAAGACAATTCATGAGAATACTCTGTGTGGGCAGAAATGCACTGTACTGTAGTGGAGAGATACTGTGCCCATAAATGTCCCACACTGATAAGTATTATGCACATTCCCTCCTTTATGCTTCTATTATCCTTCCACTTGGGGAAGGAGGAAATAGAAAAGAAGAAGAATATGCTCTGCATTTTGGAGAATACAGTATTGTTCCTTTGCAGTTTGAAAAGATTCAGACCATCAAATGGCAAAAAAGACAAACTTTGGCCCAAGGGCTTTTATTGCATGATCTGGACAGTATAACACCAGCCATTCCTGAGTGCCTCTAGCTGCCAGCATATTATCTATTTAAATACAGGTAAGAACATAGCATAGTGGATGGCTTTCTCTTCCTCTTCAGTTCCCATCTCATGGTTATGATTAGACAGAAGCTGCCAAAAACCAGCCACTGTTATTAGCAACGCAACATCCACAAATGGAGAGCTTATTATCACCCCAGCACACTCCCTTGGTGGCACTCCAGCCCAGCTGATGTAAATTCCCAGGCTATTTCCAGCTCTACCACTAGCGCAGCACCTACCAAGATTGCCGATGCCAGCTCAAACTACCCAACTGCAGGTGGGTCAACAAGAAAACCTACTCAAGAAGCCTCAGCATCCTGTAATCCCAACCCACCATTGCAGCCCCAATGGCTGGGGAGTCCCCATAGGCACATGTGCCCCCTGTTAGGCACTCCTCTGGAGCCAGGGCAGCCAGACAACAAAACAAAGGAAAACAGTAAGAAAGCTTTGGTTCTTCCCCCAGCTTAAGTCATTACAGACAGTATGAGACAATTTAATCAGTGCGTCTCTTCATGCAGTCACACCGTTCATGGGACAGAGTTGATGTGCATATACATCTAGCTTCTGTCAGATCGGACCAGAAAGTGAGATGTTTAAACATCTTTGTAATTAAAAAAGGAAGATGACTATCAGATCAGATCTGTTATTGAAGATCTATCAAATCGATACAGTCTTGAACCTGTCCTGTTAAAACTTCACAAGGCTAGAATTTCAGAAGAAGAAATCTATTTAATCAACTGTGCAACGCTGCCCAAAGGGAAGCCTCAACTTTGCATGACCTCGTTTCCTGCAGGAAAATATAAACATACTAGCATCATGGTCTTTGCAACAGATAGCATTAATAATATGGCCTTTATGTTTAAAAGAAACCAAACATGCAATATCCTATGTGCTTACTACGTGTTTCAGAAGGCAGCAAGACTATAACACCTTCTTGTAACAGTACACAAAGCTTCTAGAATTTTGCTATTTTTGTCCCCATTTAAGGCTCATTAATTCTTTTTCTTCAGAAAAAGAAGCAAATCTCATTCTTTCTGTATCTTAGAACTCATTTCTTATCTCTGCTGGAAAAGAGAGAAAACACCCTGCATGAGAACTCGTTTTAAGGCTGGTTTTAATTTCATGCTTTTCCTTTACTTGCTGAGTTAAACAGAACAGAAAAAATAAAAAAAAAGCAGAAGTATTTTAGGCATTTTCACTTGCTTTCAGAAATCAATCTCCTGTAGTCAGCAGTGCATGCCTCCATTAACCCCACTTGTTAGTGAGCACTTCAACTGGAAAAACATTAGTGTGTAACTAGTAGAAAATAAAAACAATTGGGGGAAAAAAAAATACCAAACAACTATGTGCTTTGCTATACTTAAGAGTTTAGAAGATGAGCTTGAGGTGTTACACATCATCGTCTCATACTGAAAGCAGCACAGTGGTTGAGCAGAATAAGGTGCTACCCTGGAAAGCTGTTACTCTGGGGTTTTGAATGTATGGTATCTCACCATTTAGAACTTCAATTTACAGAAAAAAAAAAAAAAGTATTTAGAATAGAGCCATATGTAGTACAATGACTTTGACTCACAAGTGAATCTCAACAGTGAGAACAAGGCACAGAGCTTTTAGTAAAGACAACATGCAGAATGAAATCTCCAAGGACTGTCTCTAATTCTATTTTTACAAACAATCAGGGAGCATAAGATCATACTTTACTCCCTTCCTTACACGTGAGATCAAAAAGGATCCATTTTTCCTGAGACTCAGAGATGAACCAAAAAATACTGAACTAAAATCACCACTCTGTGTCCTCACTCTGTGTCACAAAAAGGCCTGAAAAGTTGTATGCATGCAAAGAGGCAAACTCGCATGAGGCATTAGTAGCTATGATAATCTTAAATTTGACAGGCTTACACTGTAAGAGCTATGTGTATCAAATACATGGTGCCAAATCCCAGCCTATACCAATATCCTTGACAGCCATCTAAAGATGAAAGGCAGGGAAGATCCTATGTGCTCCAAGCACACTGAGTATCACTGACAGCCACCTTGAAGGACCCACCTGAACTGGCTGTGTCAATGGCCAATCTGCATCAGGTGTTTGCTGTTCAGATCAACGTGAGCTGCTCATACAACCTGGCTCTGGGCACAGGGATCAGGCTCTGGCACTTCTCTATTTCACCGCTGATAAAATCTCCCTTCAAGGCGTAGTTTTTCTGTTTCCTGTGCTTTATATGTGATGCTAGACCTAACAAATGCTAGCTTTTATCACTTTAGTGATCATGGAAGCATCTCCTGAAACCAGCATAAGGGAGAACTCCATCAAACCTGCTTGTCTGTTCATTAAAAAACAATCTATAATAACAACAATCAACTAGGGAAAAAAAAGAAAAAAGAAAAAAAAAAAAAACTACTTTAATTTACTATAGTCCAACCATTTTTTTCCTTTTCTAATAAAAGCAAAGCCCAACCTTTACATTATGCTGCCCAAACACTCAAGAGTTTATTACGCAAATTGTAAATTCCCTTCTTTGTGGATGCTTGCACTAGAAAAAGAGTAAATGGCATTGAACATTTCAAAATAACTTTGCAGCAAATACTGTTACTTCCAAGGAATTTATTTGATGCTGAACTTGTTGCTCTGTTATTAGGTAACTCCTTAGTGTCCAGTTGAGCCCTAGGAAGCTACACATAGGTTATTTCAGAGTCCCACAAACAGGAAACGCTGAGAAATGGAAAGTTAGTGATGCAGCCCTAGGCATCATGCCCTTCTTTCCATCTGCAACCCCAGCATGTAGAGTGCCTCACAACATAACATACTGCAGACATCAGAGTTCAGAACTCCACACATCTCCTTAAATTGTTTCTGTATCTGACCCTGGGGTCTCAAGGAAAAGCTTACAGAAATGAACATCTGTATTTGAGACATGGGACACCCTATGCACATAAGCAAGAATGCAGCAGCTATGAAGGAACCCAAATCTTCCTTCCACAAGAGATTACCCAGGCTTTCTCTGTGCACTGTCCAAAGTCACTGTCCATGCAGCCTGGCATGATGCTATGCTGAGATGCCAGTTCAAGTCCTGCAAGAATAACGACTATGCCAGCACTTCACTGGGTCTCATATGGAGCAGAGCAGTCCTGGAGCCTTCCCCCTGCTAGGACACAGAGCAGCCCCAAAGGAAAGCTTCTTTAACAGATGTCAAACTCAGTTTCATGATGTTCAGGAAACTGAGTAAAGCAGCGAAAAAGAAAGAAAGGGAAAACATAGGAAGACAGGAGAGGAACCAATATACAGAGCTGAACTGACAGAAGTCAGAATACTGATCAAAAAGTTACTTACCTCTAAACACAAGTCGATAGAAACAGACTGGATTAAGGTGGAGAATGCTAAGCCTAATTTGTTCTAAAACGCAAGGCTAAACAATTTTCAAATTCAGATAAGGCAAAGTGCTCTCATTTGCATGTAAGAACCAAATTTACACTTTTAGGGAAATGAGAATCAGGAACCAGAATTAAAAAGGGGAGATATCAAATAAGCTCATCTAAATGAGACTAGGAAGAAGAGGCAATATCTCTCTGCCTGTAGGCAAGTGAACCTGAAGGATAAACTCCTATACAAATGAAGCCCACTATTCTAATGCCTCTAATGCCACTTGTTCCTAAATTCCCACAAGTATTTCAATTTTTAATTTTGAAAACGAAATTTGCCAATTTGCGGGCTCCCACCTGATGCAGAATGACTCCCTTGCTACATAATAAAGGTGAAACAACATATGAGCTCAGCTTAGCACTGAGCAAACTTACCTACTAGATTCATATTCCCTTCTTAGACAGAAAATTACACACCTCAATTTACATCCTATTGCCTCACTGCCACCTTTGCTATACAGCCTTTCATACAGCACATAGACATAAAATATTTGCATGGAGCAGACAGCTTGAGAAAATTAAGGAAATCACCTGCATCTTGCTGAGCTCCTTCTTCGTCCTAGAGCTGTGGACTTACTGTTGGATAAAGTGGTAACATAAATACACATCGATTTGGCATAGGACATGGCTGGAAATCACGGCAGAGATAAGCAGTGCCTGAAAAGACTATTTTCTTTAGCCACAGCCAATTGGCTTCTTCAGGAGACTGTTAACTGGAAAAAATCCTTAAAGAGACTTTAAGAGGCAGGCTGGAGAAGAAAACAGGGAAAGAATGAACTAGAAAGAATGAGGGGAAACCTCTAACATTTCAGAGGGCATCAGGCTCACATCCTGGAAACTGAAAGAAAATGAAGGAGTTTTATCAGATACTTAATCAAGGAAGGCTTAGAGGAATGAGAAGTACTGAATATCCTGGATATCACATATCAGTACTGAATATCACTGGAGACAAAAGAAAGAGGTAGATGAAATTCTGGGGAAAGCAAAGGGACACTGATGCAAAGCAAACAATGAAACAGGGAAGGAAAGCTTATAAAAAGATGAAAACCAATGTCAGACCATACAAAATCAAATAAAATTCATCTAGAAAGCAAAACAGTTATGATTTCCCCTAAGGGATTAATAACTCTGTTTCTTTTGATACAAGTTCACATGCAAAGACTATTTATTATTGTTGCCTAAAAATTCCAGCAAAGTAAAGTACAAGTATTCTCAAGTTGAAAGTATCCATGGGAAATTTCTCTTCCTGACAGCTAAAATCAACCAAATCAATCTGTTTCAAATATTGCAGTATGTCAAGAAAGAACAGCATGAAGTGGCTCAGGTATTTTTTTCCATCACTTTTATACTACCATGAAATAAATGCAAAACAACATTCTCTGAAAAACAACCGAGTGCAGAATTTTGTTTGGCTCCACTCAAGTTCCCAGCGATTTAGAGCTGTTTGTGGAATGCAGCCACCCTGGGAGTCTTCATTTCTTTACTGAATGGGAACTAAGGGATCCTACCAGATATTAGCTGTTCATTGGGTAATGTGGACTGTAAGAAGCTCAGTCAGAAAATGATCTCCTGAGTGAAGTGTCATTCACTTAAACGAATCTGCATGTCATCTGATGTTAAAAAGTGGAAAATTTCCAAGGGACAAAGTCCACTTGAATCCTGACTAGGTCCTTAATGAAGAGAAAGGAAGAATTCTGAAGGCCTCTAAGGAATGAATCACTCCCCTGGGGCTAAGAGTGCAGCTCAGAGCAATGCTAGGAACCCAAACTGAACTCAGCCCTTTAGAAAAGGCAATTAATAGACCTTGACTGCAGGGTTAATTACCTTTCTAGTTCCTCCAGTTATACAGGCTTCCCTTCCAAAACCTTCCTTTTGGGAAGCCCAGAAGTCAAAAGTCAGTGATAGTCCACAGAAGTGCAGCATCTCTCCAATCATAACTGCACTAAGGTGAGGGCCATAAAGATTTCCAGACACAGACTTTCTCACATGACTATTTTTTTTAATTTCATGCCTGTGCAACAAGCTCTGTGTTAGGCCCAAGTGAGTTTCTCCTTAAGTTAATAGATATGTACATATCACGATGAAAAACCATGCCTGCTATTATCAGTAGATCATATTTTCTCTCACATCTAATTAAGGAAGACAAGAACTCAGACCAAGTTAGGCATGGCACTGAGGGAAAAAAAAAAAGGTAAAGAAGACTAAGTGAAGTAGGCAGAAAAGATCAGAAGCGTAAAAAGCAAGAACCAGAAACGTGCACCCCCAACTCTGATGAATGCTGAAGTGGTGTGGATCGAGTTCCCCTTCACTGTATGTTGCAAAGACAGAGAAGGTTGTTTTTTTTTTTCTGAATGGACCAGGATGGACCCAACTACTTAAAGGACATCTTCCCTAATCCTCTTCCATGAATTAAACTGATGGCACTCAAGCACTCAAAAAGCAAAAAAAAAGTGATGAGTCTTTTGGAGAAGGGAAGAAGGAAAAGTTGGTTGACATTATAACCCACGAACAGAGGGAGACAAGAAAATTAATATCTTCATTCCTGCTCACTGCAGGGAAAAACGCGTCTACTAAAACTCCCACACAATTATCACATTTTTCCCCTTTTGAACTATAATAGATGCACTCAATGCCTCATTGAGCTCTCCTAATAAACACACATCTCTCTCGCCAGAATATGGACAAATTATCTCAGCAATATTTCTGGCTTGGTGTAATATACTAATCTATAATGATAACAGAAATGTACATATCACTGTCATCTTCAAAGCACTGTGCAAATACTAATTAACTGATCAATAAACACCACATCAGGGAGTGCTAACACAAGATTAATATGCTTGTAGGTACGCAGACAGATAATATTTACGGTCACAGCATTTAATTGATGTGCTTAATTTCACCTTCCAAGAAAGGTTGATCCCTTAAGGCAGGTCATCTGTCTGCCTGAAAGGGAAGGGTGAGAACCAGGAAACTGCAGCTGACACTGAGCCAGACCCCGCCTGACAGTGGAAAAAACCACTTCAAAAAGTTTGGAATGTGCCCAGAACCTCTGCGCTTCTCAGTCCAAGCAAAAAGGTGGAGAAAGCTTCACAATTACACAAGACAAAGTCTGAAGTGATGGACACTCCAAGGGAAATCTCTTGCATGTTAAACTTTAAAATAAACCTTGAGATGCAAAACAGATCTAAGGCAATTGTATGATAGCAGGACTTCACATTTGTTTTGTACTAGAGTTTGTTGAAAGCACCCAAAGGAAGAGCAGAGGAACATCCAAGCCTGCCCTTCTAAGCAATCCACCATCCTACATGTTCATGGTATCAGAGCCACAGAAACCCATGCTTACCATTTCAGTCACCTTGCCAGAATTGTTAGCAAATAAGTTTGCAAATATAATAACCTGGCTAATAGATTCTGAAAGATAACACGGATCACAGTGCTGCATCTCATCTTTTTTTTTGCAGAGAGGGACCTGGGTGTCCTGGTGGACGACAGGTTGGCCATGAGCCAGCAGTGTGCCCTTGTGGCCAAAAAGGCCAATGGCATTCTGGGATGCATTAAAAAGAGCGTGGCCAGCAGGTCGAGGGAGGTGATCCTCCCCCTCTACTCTGCCCTGGTAAGACCTCATCTGAAGTACTGTGTCCAGTTCTGGACTCCCCAATACAAAAAAGACAGGGATCTCTTGGAAAGAGTCCAGCGGAGGGCCACAAAGATGGTGCAGGGCCTGGAGCATCTCCCCTATGAAGAAAGGCTGAGTGAACTGGGTCTGTTTAGCCTTGAGAAAAGAAGACTGAGAGAGGACCTGATCCAGGTCTATAAATATCTAAGGTGTGGGGGGGCAGAATGGTGAGGCCGGACTCTTTTCAGTGGTGAGTGGAGACAGGACAAGGGGAAACGGCCAGAAACTGCAGCACAGGAAGTTCTGCACAAATGTGCGCAAGAACTTCTTTACAGTGAGGTGACGGAGCACTGGAACAGGCTGCCCAGGGAGGTGGTGGAGTCTCCTTCTCTGGAGATGTTCAAGACCTGCCTGGATGCCTACCTGTGTGACCTGCTGTAGGGAACCTGCTTTGGCAGGGGGGTTGGACTCGATGATCTCTGGAGGTCCCTTCCAACCCCTACAATTCTGCGATTCTGTGATCTCCATGGCTAAACATCTCCTGTCAGTAGAGCCCTGTACTTCCCTGTACATCCTGTGAAGAAAAGACAAGTTTTTGATCACTGTATTTCTCAGCCTTCCTTCCCAGGAAAGTGATAAGGATGACAACTGTTGCTGGGGAGCTTGCACTCTCAACAACCCAACTGTTTAGCCTCAGAAATGGGATGGACTTGAATTTGCTTTGACCCACAGCTCTGCAAGGATGAACCTCCCTACAGGGGGCAATGGCTTTCCCACAGTCTCCCAGTGGTTCTGCAGACAGGTGGCAAAAAGCAAGGTCTGGACAATAAGAAGGCCCCCAAAATTAAGAGCATCTACACTCTGTCTGATTTTAACTCTGAATAAATTATTACTCGCATCAATCACATGAATACACAGTTGTGACAAAGTAATAATAATTATGTTTGAAAAATGAATATTGTGACAGTACATAAGAATTCGGCTTTGCGAACATTGGTACTCCATAGCAAACACAGACAGCATTGGGTGAAAAACCTGCTGTTAGTTTTCTTTAGCTTGTGTTAGGAAGTGGCAGAAGGTGAACTTGTTTATCAGTAAACTTTAAAAGCACAGTTATTGATGCTCCTTTCCTTCCAATTGCAGTCTATCTGATTTCCAGGAAATGAGTGTAAGCACGAGATTCTTCCAGCATGGATTTTATACATACACATAAACAGCTGGATGGATAAACAGGACACTAACTCAGCTGCATGCTTTCGAAGAAGTAGGAAGAGAGGAAGCTTTTTCATTCTGACTTCTCATGTGGACATTGGACAACTGCTATCTCGGCTGTGTGGCAGTGGTGAGGGAGAAGACCCATGCTTTAGCCATGACACTTGATAGGGAAAAGAAAGGCAAATCAAGATGAAAGATTTGTTAGATCCGCAAACGTGTGTGCTACTATAAAGAAATAACAGGCCCTACACAAGTGCTGTTATCCAGTATTCCCCCATGTAGTACCACGTGTAACTGCTCATATTCCTGGCAATGCAAATTATTTAAATACTTCAAAAAGCGGGCTGAAAGCTCTCCACATATATTTGGATTAAGAAATTTTGCAGGCTCTTGAGTTTGCAAGGTTGGGGCTGCATTTAACACTCAGGAGTATCAAACATCAAAGAGCCTGTTATTTTAAAGAGCTGAGTGCCTTTCCTAGAAGGCAACCAGAACTTTTTCTGGAGGTCTCACATCACCAATAGTTATCACCTGCAGACATTAGGCAACAGAGATAACACTCCATAACTTTCCCTATTCTGGACCCAGTCCTGGATAATGAGCATTAATTACTTCAGCTGGTCCAAACAGGGCTTTCCAAAGTTTCACTCTCAGGCTGTGACCACAGCTGATTCAACAAATTCAGCAAATTCGCAATTCTCGCAAAGCATCAATTATTTAATAACAGAAGTCAGCATATCTCCGTCACCTCTTATCTGCAGCTCATTCTTACGTAAGGCCGCAGCTTAGTCACTGACCTGAACAGCTTTCACACTCTACATAAGAGCTTCCTTGGTGAAATGCCATGTAAAAAGGTGTTGCCCGGCTGCCCCCACTGGGACCTGGGCAGGAGGGAGGCTGTGGTGGTGCTTGGAGGAGGCCAGGAGGAAAACACGTCCTTCTGTTGCACGAAGCCTCCCTCCCAAATTAAGGGACCCAGCAAAAAGGGCTGTGTTCCAGAGCCCGTGTACTAACAGCAGGTTTGCCTTTTTATTATTTTCCCTTTTTCCTTCATTTTAAACATTGCAACTTTTTCATTCTCTCACTTTGATCTGTGTATCTGGGGTTGCGTTTATATGAAACTAGAGCGGGGAAAGCCTGTACTGCCAACACCTTGATAAACGGCTACCCAAGGAATTGCATGAACATGTTAACTGTGAGCAAAACCAGCACAAACTGAATGGGATTTTTTGGTTTTCCTTCTAACTTATAACAGGCAATGGTGCGCAAGTGACCTTGTTTACCTGCCTTACAGAAAGAAAAGTGCTGATACATGCTTGAAAGCTTTGGACACAAAACCCATCCTATCATTACTATAAGCTGAGCAGGCAGGCCTGCTTCCTTTTCAAAGACACAACTTTTTGCCAGTTAATGTTTATGGAGAATTTTGCATATGGAGCTTCTTATCGTTAAAGCTGAGCACCTGTTACCATTGAAGAACCAGAGAACCATTCTCCAGAAAACACAGGCCATCATCCATTGTTAACATTCCAAAATGACTGCTTTCTGTCTTTAATAATGTTCAAGACATGAGTGTGGTTTTTTGACAATAAAATACTATCATCAATCACATAAACTGTGCTGCATTTCAACTCCTTGTGTCCATAATTCAATTAGCATGAAGGCTGAAAGAACTCTGATTTAGGGCTACTTTGAAAAGATTTCATGGCAGTTATTTCTAGCAATTTAGTAGGAAATCGTGTTCAAGACAATTGCAAATAACTTTCCATCATACCTGATCTGGGAAAAAAAAAAAAAAAAAAAAGAGGAGAAAAAAAATAGAGAAAGAAAAAAAGAGAATGATGCTTTTCCTTCTGTTTCCTAAGAAAAAAAATGCACAGTAATATCCATACTTGAAATACTTCTAATTAACTCCAGCTTAGCTCACTGAATTAACCTGGATAAGATGAACCTGCATATCCATACAGATATTTTTGTCTTAATCTTCCTAAATTTCTTACTGATGACTGATGAGTATGATGAACTAACTACAAGCATCCCCCTCTTGCTTACAAATTATACCAACATTTCTTCAGGTGAGGCACTTCAGCCTATTTATCTACAGAAAACTCTAAAGTAGCTGGATAAATAAGACACTATAATACTACAGTCACTCAGTAAATCTCAAAAAGTTTATCTGTTCAGGTCATTTACAAGTGCATACTGCCCAGCTACAACTTCCTTCAGTGTTAGCACATTCAAATGGAATACCCAAGAATCAGAAGCCCAAGAATTGTATCAAAAGGGAACAGCACACCCAGTTTTGGAAAAGAAACTAAAATCCACAAATACCTCCATGTTTTCCCACGTCAGAGCATAATCCACAGTATTAAGCAGGAGGCTTATCTCAAACAAAGATAAGAGAGGAGAAACACTGTTTGTTCAAAGGCATCTGAGATTTGCAAGTTGGGTTTGTGATCACTCAATATCACATATTCTCAACAATTTTTTGCACATTTCAAACCAATATAAGCATTAAAATGTTAGCACAGGAATATAGATTTTACATGCCCCTTTCTGTCACAAGTATCCGTATCTGTTTCCCAGGAAATTGAGTATCACCCTTTCACCTCCAAATGAAGAATTCAGTGGCACTGAAAGATTTCCATTTTACGTGATTTAAGGAGCAGAAACAAGTCACACTGATCAGGTACAAGAAGTTCCCCCAGTTCTTCTCTCTAATAATGCAAAGCTATTTGGCAGTCATAGGATGCTTGCTGGTTGAGAGCATTTAGATGCAGTGGCAGGGATGAGAGCCAGCCTGGAAGAAATCCAGGCAGAACAGAAGAAAAATAACTCCTGGTAGCTGAATCAATGAATTTGACACGAAAACAAAAAGGGAGGAGGGCAGCAGCTGCAATAGAGAATAAAATAAATAAATGAGAGAATAAAGAGTGCAACTTGTTTTTTAAGGTAACAGGGCAAGTTTGTCTTAGGAAAATAAGTGAGATGTAAAGGAACATCTTTCAGGTGGGTGACCTACAGGCAGCCTGAAGGAGTGAGCATAAAAGAGATGTGGAGGTGGGGTTGAGTCACTGGGGCAAGTGAGTGAGTCAGAGAAAGAAAGCAGATGAGATGTATCAACATCTAGTAAAGGATGCAGGAGGAGAGGGCTGTAGGAAGAAAGGAAGAACAAACAGGATGCTATGGGGAGAAAGAAGCTCATGTTGCAGATGCCAAATGTAAATTTATTTTTGAATAAATACTGTCACTAACATGCATCTAAAGAGAGAGCTTTCCACCAGTCTTCCTTTTCCTACAACTATTTCTAATCTCTTTTTGTTTTGGAGTATCTGAAAAAGATTTTGACATTTTCTTCTTCAAGAATCATGGGGATTTGGTTACCGAGCGGCTAGCAGGTCATAACTCCTCATCTACCAAGTTTCCAAAAGCATAACATTGGTGGCAAATGTTTATTACTTTCTCATCTGTGCAAAAAAATGTGCATGCTTCACGCACTGTTTCTCAACAACTCAAGAGCAGTGAACTTATTCCAGTTAAATACCTCAGGGTCATTCACTGGAAAACCTGATCTTATTTCAGTCATAATTTTTGGTAAGAGCACATTTAGAATTGTTATGCACTGTATCAAAGGTAACCTTTTTTCTTTTTTTTTTAACTGCAAAACAAAAGGCAGGATTCAAATGCACAAAACTTAGAGCTCTGGTTGTGACTTGTTAATTCTCATAATATTACCAAGAATATCTGTAATGTAAAACTTATTTCTAAAGAGCTAGGTGAACATTTGATTTGTGAAAGCAAGACTCTTGAGAGTGGTATGAAAATAATGCAACTCTATACTTGAGATTTCCATTGCTGTTTATATTTATATTTCATTTTAGAAAGATGTTTAATGGTTAATTATTAATCTTGAATAAAAAATAATAACCTTAGCTCTATCTCAAATTAATTAATTCTGATTTTATAGAGAACCCAAGGGGGGAACCGTACTACAGAATAGAGCCTTTGCATTCTAAAACTTCAGGGAGATTTCAGAAAAATCCCAGCAGCAGCTAAACTCTCTTCCACAAATTTCACTAATAACAAGTGCTACTGAAATCACCACTAAATTTAAATACTTAACCTTCAGTTGGTTTATGAAAGCTCAGGTTAAGCTACCTTTCCATATCTAAAGCAAGTGTCTATATACTCTGGATGTGATTTTTTGCCTTCTCTGGTATTGCTCCTCACAGGTGTCAGCAGCCAGCTGGATCTCAAATACTACAACAGCTGAATTCTGTCCCTGGACAGCAGATATTTGAGGACATCTCCCTGCCAAGTTCCAGGCAGCCGGCTGTGCAGCATGGCAGTGGGAGGGCTAGCAGAAGGCCTTTTTGCCACTTGGCCTCATCATCTTCCATTTGCTCCACCATACATCCTCTACTACATAAACAATAATTTCACAGTAACCAGCAAGAGTTTATAAAATCTGCAAAAAATAATCATGGTGGGAGGGAAAGGAGATGATCAGAAGACAGGATCCCAGGAGATAAAAGAGGCTTGGCCCAGTGACATCCACATCCAACAGCATTTCCTCAAGCAGAGAAAGGAATGCATTTTTCCCTTGCAAAGTATACTTGTCAAAAGATGCTTGAATTCTTGCTTTCTGGTGCATAGTTTGTTCTCTGCTGTCTCCATAAAGATCATGCAGTCATCAGCCATAAACATGGTTGAGCTAGGCAAATTAATAGTCATTTTTGAGCTGAACACATAAATCACTTATTATTTTAACACACTGGAAGACTGGAAGGGGATGAAGGAAGGTACATCAATTACATGATCTTTATACCATCACTTTATAAGCCTAACTTGATTTATGATTGATAATATTTATTGATTTATGATTGATTTATGATAACCATAATTTTTTGACACCTCCATTCACATAAATTATTTTAAAACAATATTTTAACAATGTTTTTCCTATCTCTTCTTCTTCTATTTTTCACTTAATCCTTTTTTCCATTCTTTCTTGGTATCCTAGAGAATGCAGCTCCATTAAGCTTATTTCATCGCTGCATCTTCCTGCATTAAGCAAAACGCCTACACATCCATTCCCTCCCACCCTCTCATTCCCTCATTTCTTCCCTCATGGGAAACACATGTGCAAAGGGGAAAACACTGCATAAAGCATGTGTTAGCAACACTTCTGCCTTAGAATGGACGCCATCCACAACACCTAACATGACAGCCATTCTCCACAGCCTCAGCTTCTTAGCTGCCCATGGGGAATCCCAGCTCTGCAGTAAGAATAAACTTTCTGTCAAGAGTACGAAATTCCTCTCCAATGGAGACATCTGAATAGGCTACAAACCAAGAAAAGATGGGAAATCAGTGGCACAGAGAGAGCCCTTGAGAAAGCTCTGCCAGAAAAAGAACAGATCACACACTTCTAGAGAAAAACTCACTTCTCATGAGAAAGTGAAAATATATTACTTCTATTTGTGAAGCATGACAACATTAATGCTAATCCAGGATCCCTGGACAGCCCTTACATGTTTGAGGACAGTAGCCAGGGCAGGATGCCTGCAGAGTGTTAAAGGTCCTTTCCATTCTGCTACCTTACTGCCATCTCTCCCTAGCAGCTCCATCTGAAATTTGATGCTTAAAACCATTTTGCTGCCTAATAGATCCTAAAACCAAAAACACTGAACTCAAACAAATCTGTTCTCTTACCTAATAGGGTGATTATGCTAAAAAGAGAGCAACGCAATATTGCACAGATTGTATTCAAGAATATGTAAAATCCCAGTCTCTTAAAACTATTTCAGACTTAGATATGCTTGCCTCTTCCTATCCTAGTTTCATCATCTTAATTTTATTGTGAAGTGTATTGTGAACTGGAGGGTTAATAGTTCCACACAGGCCACCTGTCCTGACCCACATCACACCACCATGGCAGCAGCTCTGCACCCCAAGCAGCCAGGCAGATGCACTCCCATCACTCAGCACCAACCAGGACCAGCTAGCTACTTCTCCTTACTGGTTATTTCTTCTGTGCTGGAAGCACCAACTTCAGACCTCCCTACCCACCAGCCTGTTCTCCACTAGGGCAAACACGAACAGAGGGGAAAAAAACATACAGTGTGTTCGTTCTGCCTCTGTAGCGGAAAGCATTTAGGAACCCAGGAGGGGTTAAAATGTGTGTTCATACAATGTTAATTACAGTGTAATATGCACAAGCATACCCTGAAACCAGTTTTATATGAGTGTTTACAATGGGAACAGCTGCATATTGGCCCAACTACACAGCGTAAACAAGGTCACTCAACTCTTTGCATCAGGGACACACAGCCACGAGTTTGAACTGCAAGCATTCAAATCCATTTGTTCGCCAAGCTAAAATGGATCCCAGAGAAGAGAAGACTGAAAGGGGATCTTATCAATGATTATAGATACCTAAAGGGGAGGTGTCTTGAGGGTGAAACTCAGCTGTTTTTTGTGGTGCCCAGCAACAGGACAAGGGTCAACAGGCACAAACTGGAACACGGGACGTTCCATCTGAACATGAGGAAAAACAACTTTACTGTGACGGTGAGAGAGCACTGAACACACTGCCCAGAGAGGTTGTGGATTCTTCTTCCCTAGAGATATTCAAAACCGAATTGGATACTTTCCTGTGTAACCTGCTGCAGGGAACCTGCTTTAGAAGGGAGTTGGACTAGGTGCTTCAGATGTCTCTTCCAACTCCTCCAATTCTGTGCTTTGCTACAATTAGGCCAGGCGCAATGACAGGGGTCATTATTGGCTCCCTGTTCTGTCCATCAAGAGTAATATCTAAATAGTACTTGATGGCTGATCTTTCTATCAGGAATGCCAAGCCAGCTAATACTATTTTCTATCTTTTTCAGATTGTTGGAATGTTCCCATATCCTATTTTTCTTCTGCATCTTGTCTCTCTATCTTTTGTATCTTGTGCCTAAGCAGTTTTGTTTCCCTATGCCCAGTCTCCCATTCACACTTCCATTGCCACTGTCTCTCATTCATCACATCCCTTATTCCTATAGTACCTCATAGTTTACCCAGATTCATGCACTTACATGACAAAGACTTGGACCTATGCTAGTGAATGCTCATGAGGGAATTATGGGATATAATTTGCTTTTTACTATCACTTATCAACTGCAGATCTTCTGTACAGAATGCAGAAACAAACCGTGCTCCACAAACACCTCACAACATTCTGAATGTCAGTGTTAAGACTGAACAAACAACCTCCTGAGCCACTGACAAGAGCTATAACAAGTTGGACTAATATTCCCTCACTCACACTATAAGACTGTCATCCATAATAGGTGTGGCAGTTCAGGGCCTTATTAATATGCAAAGTACTTAATTACAAAGCAAAGCAAGCAGTTCTATCACTTCACCAGTAAAGATTAGCTGAGAACCTTGCTGAGGATCCTAATCTGAAATATGAAGAGTTCCCTTGCTGTTACAGTGCTGTATACAGATGTGCTTTCACAGATGTGGGCACACTGCATTAAGATGTTACTGACCCTAGAAATTCATTACTGCTATACAGCTGGCAAATCATCGTTAAGTTATCCATTATTTAACATCCACATTACGTTCTTTAATCAATTTAAGTCACCTCATTCTTCTACATTAAAGAAAAAATGGGAACATCACACTGTGCATTATGTTTTTTATTCTACAGCAGCCATGAGGCACAGGCTCATGCAGCTACAGGCAGATATTAAACTGCTCCACTAGGACCTGCAAATGTGCACAGTCTACATGAAGATGTTACATGGAATAGTCTGATCTGGATCCCTTCTGCCTTCACCTTCACATTCCACCTTCACTTGTCGTTGACTTATCTTGCACATGTTTAGGAGAAATGACTGTTGGCTCCCGTACTACCTACAGAAGGACATAGTGTCCAAAGGAGGGATATAAGTATGGTGAAGGGTGTGGAAGACAAGGTGTATAAGAAGTGGCTGGGGCCCCAGGATGTGCAGAGGAGCTGAAGGGAGGCCTGATGGCGGCTGCAGCTCCTCACAGGGAGCGGAGGGGCAGCGCTGAGCTCTGCTCTGTGTGACAGAGACAGGGCCCGAGGGAACGGCGTGGAGCTGCGTCAGGGGAGGGCAGCTGGGGGTCAGGGAAAGGGGCTGCACCACAGCGCGGTGGGTGGGGAACGGGATGCACAGCGCTGTGGGCACGGCCCCAGTGCCGGAGTGCAAGGAGCATCTGGACAGTGCTCTCAGACATCGGGTTTGATTTTGGATGTCCATTTGTGGAACCAGAAGTTGGACTTGATGGATCCTTGTGAGTCCCTTCCAACTCAGGACATTCTGTTATTCCACATGTGCTCAAAATTCAGGTCTTCTGCAGCTCAGTGAGGAGTTCATGCGCACAGTATGTTCCCAGGGGGCATCATCACAGCCTGCAAACTATGCAAGAGGCTGCTTATCATAATTTGCCTAAAAATAAAGATAAGAGAAAGATGTACTCTTGTCGCAGTCATACATAGAGGGAGAGCTCTTTGTTCATCAGTGCTCAGCATGTTCTGTCCATTGCAAGTAATAAAGTTAACCTGTTCTTTTGAACATGTGAACATTTTATTCTAGCTTCTGTTTTAACTACGAGCCAGAAAGTCTCTCTCATCTCCACATGTCCCACTCCTGAAGTTGACTACTAGAAATTCAGGTTCTTCAGATGAAGAAAAAAAATAAAAATAAAAACGGGGAGAGAAAGAAGTTTATCCTCATTTCCTTAGACAGGAAGGGTGCATGAAAATGGCCTGATAGGAGGAAAAAAAACCATCAACTGTCTGAGCCTCATAGGTTTTCTACTTCTGAATATGTACCAGAGTACAGCAAGTTCCTTCTCCTCAAAAGAAGCATAATGAGTCATGCATGTACTACAGCACAAGCCCTTAAGTTTTTCTTTTCCATTTTGCAAAAAGAAAGGGGAGTAAACAGCTTCAGGATAAAGCAAGGAATGGTAAGAAAGCTTAAAACTGTATGATCACATATAATTGTACCAAAAAAGCAGTCGCTTTCTTTTCTTCTCTGGATTTTCATTCTCTACATTTTATGAGGAGCTGCTGCTCCTTAAAGGCGATGCACTGCAATTGCACAAACTGTTCCTACTCCACTCCTTTAAAGGTAGTTTGTTAAACAAACAAACAAACAAACAAGCTTATTTAAAGTATATAACTTCAATTCAAAGAAAGTGCTTTTGTTGTTGCAAGCAGAGTAGACTGCATATGAAATGTCAGACATCCAGATGCACGTCAAGCGCTGTTAAGATTTAGTAGTGGGTATCAAGAACTTCCAGTATTATAATAAAATAATGACTTTCAACAAAGAACAGCATAATTACATTTTAATACTACAGTCAGAATTATGATGAAAAAAATAACTAAGAAATTCCAAGATCTTGAATAATTATTGACAAACTCAGGAATAGTAATGGTGAACTAAGTCAAAGCCTTCCCTTTAGAGCCTTTAGATAGAAATTCAGCTCTGAGCTATGGTTAGAACATTAACTATAGTATCAGTTCCCAAAATACTACTTTTCATCAAGAGAGAATTTCCCCAGTCAAATTTAATTTTGTACTGTGGGAAGATACAAGGCTGACTGCAGCTCCAGTTATACCATGACATCTATTTATGGATCTGTCCATGTTTATAACATTGCACTTAAGAGCCGGGAAGCTCAAGCTGCAACAGCTTGGATCTGGCCTCCTTAACTATTTGTCTGGATTATTTGCCATTTTTTTCAGCTGCTCTATTTTCTGAAAGCTTTGTGGTCCTGTCCCGATGATGCAAATGAAGTACATCTGCTGCATGGCAAAGTGCAGGTCCTCTCCATCGAGTCAGTATTGCACATCTGGCCAGGGCAGTGCATAGGAGTGCATGTGAACTCTAGGACATGAAATAAGGGCTGCCTCAGCATCTGTCCCATCCCACAGCTAGACACGCAAGTGTAATGAGAGGATGGTTGGACTAGATGATCTTGTAGGACCTTCCAACCTTGTGATTCTATGATTCTATGTGCCCATCTCATGACCAAAATGCTCCTCCCCACTGTATCATTAGGCATTTATCCATTGAGAAACACTTGCATTTTGTTACTGTCATGGAAACAATGCTGTTCATATATGAGAAAACTCCATAAAAGAATTTAAACAGACAGAATATTAATTATCAATCTCAAGCTGAGATGCTGCTGTGGACTCCTGCTTGTTATGCGCTTACAAACACAACACACTGAGCTTGGTGCAGGGGAGTTTTCTGGAATTCAGATAGGAAATGACTTCATGAAATGCCTTTAGTAATAATACCAGTCTTAAATTCAGTATGAAATTCTGATAAAAAATAAGTCCTGTCTTTTCTTAAACATAAGCATCCAAAGGAATACACTGTGTAAAGAAAATTCAATAAAAACTTACTAGCCAGATGCATGTATACTGCCCTATCTATCTTGCCAACACATACACACACACAGATAAGCACCACAGTACCAGAAAAATAGCTGCTTGTGAGAAATGAGCAACAAGCTTATTTCCAGAAATAACATTGTTTTAAAAACTTAAGCAAAGCTGTTATTTCAGCTGTTTGTCTGTAATCATCACCTAAAATTGACACTGAATGAACTCCAAGTTAATAAGATCTTTACAAAAACTAGGGCTTTTTTTTGTTGTTGTTGCTAGAGCTGCATATATATACACATATACATGCCCAAATACATACAGATAGTATGTTATACAAAACACATTTGCAAATGTTTAAAGGAATAATATTTTTCTTACCATTCCCTCTTCCCCTTTGCAGTTTTAGTTGCTCTTGGCATCTACTGCTCTTTCACGTTTCAACTGTTTTTAAAGTTTTAGTTACCTTGCATTACGGGTACAAGTGGAGTATACAAATACAGCAATTGCAGTAATGATAACAGTCTCTGCTTCAAGGAATCAAATTCCAGAGCTTTTTTCACATCTGAATGGAGACACACTAATCCTGCTTTCCATGAAGCGAGCGGGTTCAGTGTCACATTAGCCTAGCATTATAACTTGAGCTAAATTTCGTGTCTAAACATGACCAGTTCTCTCAGATATCAGCAGAGACACTGCAGCAAAGTCTGTCCTGTCTGTAAACACACCATTGGAGTAGGAGCATACTTCAAGCACAGGAAAGGAAACAACAGCTGGACGCAGCTGAGCAGATGGAAGAGTACAGGAAAACAGTGAGGCTGGACCAGTCAGCATGAAAGGCAAAGCTTGTAGTGAAAAGATGAAAGTTGTGTTTTATTTATCATGTACCCAGCCAACGCCGTCTACCATTGCTTTCCTTTTCCTCTCAAAACTGGATGATTGTTGTCATTACATTTTCTGTGCTAGCACAAAATCAGTTTCAGGAGGTTCCTGAGAACCCAGAAAGCTGCAATCTTCGACGACTTCCAAGCCCACTTAGCTTTGATAAGCAACTCCATTTATTAAAAACCTTTGATGGTCTCTGATTATAAAAAGATAAAACTTGTGAGCAGGAATGTATCTTTTCCTAAATCATATTTTCTGAATAGCTATTTCATTTAATGACCCACCTTTCAGGTATGAACACGTGCATAAATATATATACTCACATAAATGGAGAACACTCCTTAACTTTTTTTTTCCTTCTGTATTCAGAAAAAAAAAATAACAGTCACCAGTAGGGAGATGCAACTTTGGAAGGAAGAGAAGCAGTAAGGAGGTTTCAGTGACAACAGGAAGAAGCAGCATCACAGGGTCCACAGGAGGCAGCACTCCAGAAGGGAAGCTGCTCAACCTCCTGGCAAGGTTTTGGAGCCAGTGGTCTCTGCACTTGGACTTGCACTTGCTGAGTGACCTGCCTGTCCCACCACACATCCCTAACCTCATGGCTCTCATCTCAGAGGTCAGGAAGACAACACAGCAACGAGCTGTAACCCTACAGGAAATAATCAATCATTATTTTTATTGTAAAACATGAACTTGAAATGACTCAAACACATATTTGCATTGCATGTTTGTGCCCATGTTAAAAATGCTTTTAAGTTAAATTCAGAAAGAAGAGGAATTTTACCCTGACACAACATTTCAGGTGAAAATTTACTACAGCAGTGAGCTGTCTAGACTGATTAATCTACATGCCAGTTTAATAAATACATAAGTCTTGAGATGCACTCTTACATCAGTTTCCCAAACATGCTTACTAAACCATTTCTGTGGGCTCAGCATGTGAATGAATTCACAAATCAACTTATTAACAGATGACCAGTAGCCAGAGCAAAAGTAGTCTTCTTAGAAGAGCTGCTTAGACATTCAGGAATAACCTCTGCGCCCTTGCCAGGTGCAAGGGAAACAAGAAAACTGGGAACAGTGTTATTTACTAATAACAGAGTTGACTGTTTTCCATCCAGCCTCAACCTTCCAGATTTCAGCAGGGAAACCCAATCCCATACAAATTCTGGAGAAGGCGATCACACCCCAAGGTTTAACTGAGAAGTAACATTATCAGGTTTTCAGGTAGCTGTCACACAATGTAAAAACCCAGAGCAGAGTACTTGTGATACAAAGTGGCAGGGGGCTTCAGAAGCTCAGATGTTTTCACGGCTTTATC
>NW_024884364.1:47942032-48053401 GCF_019232065.1 Centrocercus urophasianus | reverse complement strand
GATTGGTTTTCCTTATCTGCTTGCTTATGACACATGCTTGATCTAGGTAAGAAATAAAAGATAGCATGGGAAATTTTCTCTCTCTTTCCTGCACTGACTTTTCAGAGAAAAAGGCTAAGTGCTTCAGCCTTTCAAGTCAGCATGCACGTCCTCTGCACTCCGAACAACATTCCCTCAGCAGAGGCATGTGGAGTTAGATAACATCAATTTATGTTAAATAGTCCTTAAATAGAAGGAGAAACACATACAGTGCTGTTTTTAGACATACTGGATAATGCTTTTACATAGTCTGGTTTTGCATTTTTGTTTTTTTTTCAGTGCATGGGAGATATGCTATCTCATGTTTTAATGGATGTGGTCATTTTCTCTCTGTGGCCAAGTTTACAAATACTTACAGGTTCTGTTCCCACATCTGGGGACTCTAAATTTCCTGTAAGACCTTTGGGTCAGCAAGAATCTGCCAAACTCCATTCCATCAGTAAGCCTTCAGAAACCTGATGTAACTGCAGCTAGACAGAGCGCGGTACGGTTTGGGTCACTCCACAGAAATTTATCAAGCAGCAGCCTGGGTTTTCACAGCCACTGCAATGTTCCAAGCAGAAAGTACAACAGAGCACACACTGTGTACCACAGTGATATGGTCTGATGGCAAGAGCCTTACTGGCTTGACCCACTTCCAATTTACAGGGGTCTGTAAGGAAGAAAGGGGCAGACTCTTTAGCGGGGTCTGTTGTGAATGGACAAAGGGAAATGGTTTCAAACTAAAAGAGGAGAGATTTAAAGTGGATATCAGGGAAAAGATTTTTATGATAAGGAGTACTGGAACAGGTTGCCCCGAACAGTAGGCAGTAGATGCTCCAAGCATCCCCGGAGATTAACTAACCACTAAGCAGCTATCAACCTGGATCAATCTACCATTGTAGCCAGCATATTTTCTGTTTGCCCCTCCACCAGTCTTTCAGAGTGTTGTAAATTTGACAAGTTGATGAATAATGAATAAAAGGCAACGTATAGAAAACTGATTATGTTTAAGAGCACCACCACTGTACCTAGATATAATGAGTCTAATTTTAACACTGTTTTGGTGTCATTTTGTTGTTTGGTTTGTTTGTTTGTTTTTAAGTTTACAGTACAAAACAGCTCAAAATTCTTCCCCACTGTACACCATCACAGCACTGCAAATCTCTGGCCTTAATTTCTAAGAGTAGGCATTCAAGCCTGTAAGTTGGTGAGCATAACTAATGATTGGTTGGAGTCAAGATCTGATGATACAAGTTGCAATTAAATGCTCAGCAATTTAACAGTAAGACCAATCACATAAAGACACTACTAAATACCTCAGAATGTACATAAATTGAAGAATATTTTATGAAACTTTACAGCCTTTCTTATAAAGCACTCCACATGCACAACAGAATAATTAAATGCTGCACCCAACTCATTTACTTCCCCCCTTAGAAGCACCCACACAAACACTGCTGAACTGTTAGTGCAGCTTGCAACACTTCTGCAAATACAGAAAAGAAGAACAGTGCACTCAGCAAATCTTTCTCTTTTTACTGCATCCAGTTTAAAAGAGTAAGGCAAATACAGTGGCTATAGCTATAAATACATTTCCTTAATGCGGAGAATCTGCTGTTTTCCTGTGTGTGATGAAATTCAAGCAAGAAGCAAAAGGAAAAGAAATAACAAAGTTACTGAAGTGGGAAAAATGTTTTTCAGAAGAATATCCCTTTTCATTTAAAAAAGAATAATAATAATACAGCTGCCTGTGTTTTGCTCTAACAAGCAAAAGACGTTCTCTTAGTGCAAGACTTGTACTATGAGCTTTGCCTGGTAAGTGAAAATAACTCACTATTGTTTTATAAACTGACAACAAACTACACTAAGAACTTGATTTTTAAACCGTGAATCATCTCAAGTAGAGACTGAATCATAATTTTGATCTGAAGTATCACACCGCTATACTCACTTAAATTGTTATAAGGAAATTCAGTGCAACAGAATTTTCAAGAAAAGGCTTACAGAGCTCCAAAAATAAATTGAGGTAATAGAAATAAAAAATAAAAAAGGCAATACTGGAGAGAATAGAGGAAAACTTTTGAAGTCAATCAAGTATTATATCAGGTTTGGAATCTATCCTACAAGTACTAAACTTTCTTGAAAAGCTAGTATTTATCAACTTAATCTTAGGCTGCAGAGAAATACTGTGTGTAAAATCAAACATTCCTGTATCACAGGACCAAGGAAATAGCTTATGCTTATGAAAATAATTTGCTGCAGTGACCTTCTCAATGATCATGACCAGCTTTTCATTCAGCGACACACATAACCTAAGCAGGCCTAATATTACTGCTACTGCAATTCTGTTGCTAATTACCAGAGAATTGAATTTCGGTATCAGATACACTGGACATAACAAAGTTTTTTTTTTTGTTCTTGTTTCACAGATCAAAACTTCACTATGAGTGTTATTGCTTAAAGATCAGAAAACATTATTTGCAATCATATTCAATTTAATAACCTTCCTGCTAAGTGTCAGACTGTAAAGTTAAATGGTAGGAGCCAGCACTATAAACTCAGACAGACGTGACATCTATAGCAACACCAACAAGAGCCCTTGTATGATATGGTGTTCAGAATTGTACTTCAAGATGTAAGAAGAAATTCTGATCATTTGGACCTTACACCCACATTCAGAAGTCTTTGGTATTTTAGCAACCTTCCCTTCAGCATTTAAACCAAAAAGCTGATAAGGTATAGAGGTGCTTCTTCTCCTGTAACAGCAGAACTGGGAATGAGGAAAAAAACTCATCATACGCATCACTCCATGCATTACTAGGTGTTTCACTACTTCACTTATGCCTTTATGCTGGTTTTAGTCTGATGATTTGAGAGCTCCCTGAAGCACTGCACACTTTCAAAATGCATGAATTGGCTTCCCTGGAAACAGCACTCGAATGGAAAAGAACAAGAGTCATAAAGGTTAAAAACTGCACTGAAGAGTAAGGGAAATTCTTTGGGTTTACAATTTGAATTTATCAAGCACTTACATAGTAGCAAGATTAACGTAGCATAAAAAAATCCTGCAAGGCAGACTGAAAAGAAGCCAGTTTGGACACCCTGGTTTTCCTTTTATTCTTTCACTCTACTATCTTCATCACCTTTTGCTCATGTCTTCCCATCAGTCATCTCTCATCAGCCACTTTCTACTTTCTACATCACCTTACACAACTGCTAGCAATCTGCCCATCCTGGGAAGCCATTCAATTTTATACACAGCCAGCTTGGAGTGACAGAAAACACATTCTCCAAGTGCCTACGTATTTCCTGAAAACTTTTGCTAACAGCCAGCCACCATTCCTTGAGAAGAATGTGCTCATGTGTATACTGAAATGAACACTTTCAGAATTTCTTTAAAACATCATTTCAAGGGCCCTTTGAGTTTTCATGAGGAATATAAATCACCTTCTACTTCCTCCAACAAGAGCTTTAAATGCACAGTTACTTTCAGGTGAGGTTCTCTGTGGCCAAGGGCACAAAAATTCTTTGCACTTTTATGGATGTTCTAATCACAACAGCATAAGCTTTGTCCTGGAAATATAACATAAGCTCATGAATTACGTTATCTAAATTACATATTCTTTTTACCTCACTTGTTCGGAGAGCGTCCCAGTTAAGGTCTAACATGTGCATTACAGTTTCTGCCCACTTGGGGTTACATTTAAAACAGCAGATTTGCACCTCAGTAAGTGCATCCCCATCCTATACTGTCACATCTTCTGGCTGGTGGACACTGTGTCATATGGCAGTAAACTGAGGCTTTTTTTCTTCAAGCTCCTGTGTATTCAAGATCAACTCTTGACTTATTACATGGAAATCTGAAAGTTACATTTTATTTTGCTTCTTAAAGTAGGGTTTGAGCTGTGCAGAACAGTTTGGAAATATGTGATATATTTTTAAAATCTCTGTATCCCTCAATCCATTTCATGATTTCTGAATAGTCCAGATTTAAAAATGTGATTGTAGAGAAAGGAATTTTACAGAAATTTAAAACAAAGAGGTATGGTAAACAACAAGAAGGATGTAAATATATGCACAACTTTCCTCTTGCCAAACTATGCTACCCTCATCCACGGGGCTTTTGATCTGCAGGGAATCTAGTTAAGACTTTTCCCAAGTTCACTTGGTACTTGTGAACTCGTGCACCTTGTGGATAGGTTCCCAAATATTGAGGGAAGAAGTGGCTGCAGGGCTTCTGGTATAGCTGTATTTGCATGGGACAGTTCTATGATGTTACATCTGCAAATGGATATTTATGTATCGGATGAGTTTTACCATGAAAATTAAAACCATGTAGAAGAACAGGAGAGCAGAGGTTGTGTATTTTTTAGCATACACCTAGACATACATGCCACTGCAATACTGATACTTGGAAAAAAAAATCACAAGGAATTAAGCGTTTATTTTTCAGACATTGATTCTGCATATGTCTATGTGCAAATACAGCCTTAATCACACCATACTAAGTATGACATTACTTAGCTAATGTCCTAGCCGCTGCAGTACCGAGATTTATAGCCTCTTTTGCAAAGTCCAGATTTATGTCAGTAGATTTTAAGAAGAAAAAAAAAAAGTACAGGAGCCCACGATTAGTTCAGTGTGCTGCAGATCATTACAAACAGAAGAAGGAAGAGAAAGCTCAATGCAAAACACAAGTTCTGCCTCTTTCGTTCCACACCACGCTATACCTCGTAAGCACTGCTGACTGCAGGACCTTCAGATCAGTTTAGGCATTTCACTTTTGTCAGGGATTAACTCATGAACTGCAGTTTGATGTAGATGCGGTTGAAGAAAATAAGACTTAAACTCACGCTGTTATAAACCTGAGCAACCTAATAATGCATAAACACACATGAAATAATATATATTCTCTGAATAAGCTTTTTCAAGGTTGAGTGCTGTAGACTGAGGTCAAGTTAATCTGAAATTTACTGCAGTGAATACATTGAACTGTTAAATGTTGTGATCTGTTCTACCTTTTTGAGATGATGGGTGAATTCTCTTTGTATAATACGCCTTACACAAATGTGGTTCTCAGCTTCTCTGAAGTCCATGGTCAGGTTAACTCTTTCCATAAAGCACCTAAAAGTAAAGTCATTGTGGATAACAAGTTGAACTAAATATAGTTGTAATGTGTAGAATTTCGCTACTTAAACAAATTTTGGAAAAAAAACCAAAACAATTTCAACTGATGCTATGTCATCATCTTCCAACCGTTTCTTCCACAGTATTCTACATGCTCCTTTCAGGAATACTAAACAAACAAACAAACAAACAAACAAACAAAAAACAACAAAAGAAACCCTACAAAAACTTCTAGATTCACTGTGGAGTTATTTTGGATTGACCCTAGCATCACATTTCCTTCTGACATTCTGCAGTCCACTGCATTTAATCACAACCAATGTTTATGTTGTGTAACTGATATGTATCAGATACTATGTCACAGTTGTGACACTTCAATCAGCACAGTCTGTTTCCATCTCTTCTTGCAATAACAATTATTTCGTCCAAAGCAGTATTAAATAAGATTATAAGACAGCAGATGGCATCACTTTGTTATTTTAAACTGTTGTACACTGACCATTTACTGTAAAGAATAACCCATTTTCAAAGACTTATAAACAGAGCTCTATAGACACCACAGACGGGACATATCAGAAATTAAAATGTCACCATTTTATCACAGAATGGGTTGGAAGGGACCTCACAGCCCATCCAACCCCAACCCCTGCCGTGGGCAGGGCTGCCCCCCACCAGCTCAGCTGCCCAGGCCCCATCCAACCTGGCCTTGAGCGCCTCCAGGGATGGGGCACCACAGCTTCTATGGGCAGCTGTGCCAGCGCCTCACCAACCTCTGAGTAAAGGATTTCTGTGTAACATCTAATTTAAATCTCCTCTCTTTTTAGAACCCTTGTTCTACCACTGAACACACTGACAAAGACTCCCTCTCCATCCTTCCTTTAGGCACCATTATGTACTGGAAGATCGCTATAGGGCCTCCTCAGAGCCTTCTCTTCTCCAGGCTGAGCAATTCCATTTCACCTATCTGGTTGCTTTGATCTGTCATTAGTTTCATGCCGGCATCTTAAAGCAGCCATTGTTCACCACAGCTGTGGCTGCCTTTCTTCCATTCCCTAGGTACTTCCAAGCCCCTCAGCCAGCCTCCTGCACACTGTCAGCTAAAGGCACTCAAGTCTTCAAGAGATCACAAAGCATAATGGCTAGCTTTAGGTAATCTGGCAGATGTGACCTCAGCTTAGCAGTAATGTATATAAACTCCCTTCCTCATCTGTTCCTACTGGGATTGCTACTAAAGCCACATCACTCTGTAGGGCACAAAACATCAGTAGGAGAGAGCTGCCCATTCAATGAAATGGAACTCGACAAAGATGGTGAATGTGTCTGTTCAGCATCACATGAAACAGTCCTCATGAAAACAGAGCTAAGTCTAACCAGATCTGCTATTCAACCACCATTTGATAATTTCTCTCCAAACATTCTTTATCTACTTCTTAGAACAATGTGAAAAATAGGCATGGAGAAATATCCTTTGTGTTTTCAAATGATATAAAGATTCGAAAAGGCAAACCATAAAAACAAAGGCATCTGTGCACAGCCCCCAACCGCTGTACAGAAAAATGGGAATTCAAGGAGGCAATGTACTAACTTATTTTTCTTATTACCTTTCAGCAGAATAACAAAAACATTATGTTCTACTCAGGGCATTCAGAAAGTGGCTGTCACTGCTGTTTGTAGGTGTAGGTGTTACACTCAGAATACATGATCCAAGCGGTGTATTTTTCCACATGCTGTTCTGCTAAGAACAAATGCAAGCAGGGCCTTAATCTTGAGATGCCATTAGGAAGCATTTGGATGGTCTCAGCACCCAAACATCTAAATGTATATATTCCAAGACTGCAGGTAGTGTATGGTGCAAATCTTGCCCAGAGGCGGCTCTGCACTGGTTGATTCCTGGTGACAGCGCTCACTGATCCCTCTGCCCCACACACTGCTTTGTGGAAGAGCCCTGATGGCTCTGTGCAATAGCGGCAGGCGTGGGAGATGGGGAAAGGACAATACAGAACAGAAAAGGAGCAAGCCAGAGCACTGGAGGAAACGCCCTTCCTTGCCCACAAATACGCAGCTCGGCTTTTCTTTACCCACTCCCAAACCCCTTCCCTGGACTTGCCTTTTAAAAAGCTATTGAAAGAGCCATGCTGTTTGTACTCTATGAACTCAGAGATGGCAGCCTTACAGAACGTTTTGCAATTCCTTGCAGGGTTGCTGGCAGTTTATCCTCATTCAGTGGATAAGTGCAAGTACCCACCAGCATGTGTGCTTAGTATTGAGCGTGCATGTAATGGCAGCCAGGAGTTTGACCTGAACATCTTCTGCCTTCTGGATGGGACTTTCAGGAAGAAATGAATTCGCAAAACCAACAAGGCTAAGTAACTCATGAAGAAGCTATAAATTTATTTCTTCAGAAAGGAAAAAATGTCAACAGGGACCACTGAAAACCAACATTAGAACAAACAAATAGGCTATAAAATCTTTTGACTCCAACATCTACTTTCTCCCTCAGCGTTCAAATCAGCACATTAGCAGTATACTACCAAAGCATTCATCCTTTTTCAGGCAGAAAATATGCTTTTTCAGCCACTCCGAGCATGCCATGGTACTTCTGAAAAAAAAAACCAAAAAACAACAGAGCTCTGGAGAGCTGTGATGAGCAGAGGCAGGAGGCAAGAAATAAATCTTGCATACAAGAAAGTACAGAACAGTCCTCAAATCTTTTGTCTTTTTATGCAAGTCACCTTCTGAAGAGTTGACACTGTGGGCTTTAGACAATGTCCTTTATTTTTCTTCTATTTTTTTCCAAGGGTTAATTTCCCCTTCCCAATCTGGCAGTAATATAAATTGAATGTCATTTTTTCTCAATAATAAAATGAATCATCAATACATACCTAAGAATAAGATGAATCAAAACCAGAAACACCATTACTACTGGTGTCATGATAATTGATATTCATACTCATTGCAGCCATATGCTTTCTTCTCAGACTGCTTTGAAATACCTGCTAGTCCACAAAGTAGACAACTGGAGGTCACTAAAGAGTCTGTAATGTTATCCATAATGAATATCACTATTGTAATGACAAAAAAATCATCTGACACAGCTGCCTGCGTTAAGAGAGGTCAGCCTCAAGTGCTCTTGCCCTTTCTTATCTTTAAGTTGCAGCTTAAGAAGACAGTTGATACGAACCCAGGAACTAAAAAATGCAGGGTACTCAGTAAATAACTCAGGTGGTCTGTGCTCAGTGTCAGAAGTGATGTGGGGTAGGCTTCAAATTTTACGTAAGTCTAAACATTCACACAAGGCTCTAGCAGGGCTTTGTAAAGAAGAAGCAAGCAGGTTGCCTAATCCCTAGTCCCACCAGTAATTACACTAACTCAGCCAGCTTTATGTGCCTATCTGGCCTCCAGACAGATGTGAACTGAAGCCCCTTAGACTTTCTAAATTCTTTTGGTCAGTTTTAGATTATACTTTCATAACAACAAGGATTTCTAAACCATTCTGACCAACTGGATGGATTTTGAGGAAATTAAATCTTACAATCACACTATGTACTATAATCCTTACACACAGAAAAACATCATTCTAAAATAACAGGGAAAGTAGCATAGACAAAGCAACATTATTTCAGACTCAATTACAGCCAATTTTTGAGCTAACCTATATACACAAAGCGTTACACTCTCTCCAGCTTCTTACATGAACAAACAGGTCTCCAGAACTCCACTCATTGTGACAATAAACCCACACAGGATTCACTGGCCTACCTGCACCTTGAAATATATTTTCCTCCCAGATCTTCCTCCCCCCTCTTCTGAACTTGCTTTCCCTGCTAGATATTAAACGAGCAGTGAGAATGCTTGGTCTCTGAAGACAATAATAAAGAACTTACACTTTTATCCCAACCTCAGCTGTCCTCGTTGGTTTGCAGATAATCGTGCAGCAGTCGCCAATGGATGGTTATCTCCTTGCTTCCTGCTATAGGGCACTACTCTGAAAGCCTGAAGAATTACCTCCTCCTGTCTTTCACAGAGCTTTTAAACTGATGGTGGGAGGGGCAGAACGTCTCCCTATCTCATTGTGTTAGGAAAGCTAAAATTCCCATTGAAAGTGACTCACCAACATTAATCATATATACACCAGATTGAAAAGCTCTCAGAACATGAAGACTGAATCTCATTTTCAGTTAAGCAAATTAGAAGCAAATTGCTCAGCACTATCACATTATCTTAACTGCCATATCTGTACAATTTTGCACAATGGAGCTGATGAATACAAATTTACTGTTTCTAGCATTGAACTCCTAGAGAGAGGTGCTTCTGAATCTTTCAGAAGAGCAATGAGTAACATGCAGCTTCCACTATTCTAAAACGGATAAACAGTACTGTAAAGATTTTTCTCTACAAGATACTTGCTTCATTTACCACCTGTTTTATGCATTAGAATAAACATCCTTATTGACTAACCAAGCAGATGAATACCAGAATCTTCAGTAAACAAGTTACACTGCAGCTTGAAATACTGCAGTTTGTTTGCTCCTCACTGAGAATAGCGTGTACTTTATTTTTCGTTCCATAACACTAAATCTGAGTACAAGAATGGAAAGGGGACTGTTTAGATTCAAGGCTATTCCTAGAGCTAAATGTTGGGGTAAGGGGGTTGAAGAAGAGAAAAATAAAATGATTTTACTATCATTTCTTTAAGTGTATCTTGAGGAAAAAAAGCAAAACAAACAGCAACACTCAGTAAGTCATATTTGGGAACATGTACACTCCACTGAATCTACAAAGCAGGGAATTTTCCCATTTGTACTCTGAATGCAGCACAGACTTTTGCCTCTCTGCTGTTTCTGATGATGTTTTTAATTTCTTTTGATATCATCTATCCAGCCCCCATTGGACTATACTCACAATTACATATGAAGCATGTTCTATTAGCTGTAAAAACAGTGTAGTTACAAAAAGTGAACAATTCTTTTGCGTTTCAGGGCAGTATTCCAATGCACAGCAACTAGATTATGATATGCCATGTTCCTGCAAATTAGGATAAATCAAGCATTGCTCAAACCAGCTCAAATCTTGGCATCGAAGAAACCAAGTTCTCAACACAGTACACTGCTTGAGCTCTTGCCTAGTTAATGATTTCTATTGACATTTAATTACAGCATGTTTCCTGAAGTTGAGGCACAGCTTCGGCGTAAGTGGGGCTACTCTGAGTAAGAGACTTACGAATCAACACTCATCTGACAAATCGCTTTAAAATCATAGAATAACCAAGGTTGGAAAAGATGTCTAAGATCATCCAGACAAACTGTCCACCATTTTGATATGTAGCAATGTATAATACACAGAAATAGCCACAGATGTAAACTTAGTTCCTCAGTAAAAGGATACACAGCCCCAAAATTATACTACCACTACAAAAAATAAAAATACTTAAGTGTATCCTGCATATGTTTTGCAAACATATGAGCAAACTAGTCAAATTTCCTTCCTTCCTTGTGTTTGCTATACTTTCTACATCTATACATCTTACTGTACAATGTGAGAACAGTCACAATGTGAGAATAATTACTATACATTTCTGTATCTCTAGACAAAAAAATGTCTGTGTGACTTCAAAACATCAGTCTGTTCTTGATCCTTATTCAACAAAATAGCTTGCTGCTGTAGAGACACAGCACAAACATCTTCTGGTGGTCCCCCTCCCAAATGTTAACAGGAACACTCCAGGAATGAGCAAAATGATAACCTTCCTCTCTGAGGCAGATGACACAGAGTATGGATTCTTATATTCTGCCTCAGAACTGGACTGCAAGCATTCACTTTGAGGTATGTTACTGACAAGCTTCTATCCTCTGGGGAAAAAAAAAAAAATAGTGTCTTGAGCTGGTTATCCTAAAATTGAGGTACACAAACCCACTGCTAACTGCTGAGAAAGCTGCATATTGTTCAAGAAAATGGTAATCCAGAAAGCCGTTCCTAATGTGACCACGGTGTCACATTTCCGTGGCTCCCAGTGCAATCAGTAGATCCAAATAAATTAGCTGTTAAAAAAATAAATAAATACATTTAAAAAATAAAAAATAAAAATAATAAAAAAGTAGAAGCTACCCATAAGATATACAGCACCCCAAAAAAGGGAGCAGCACCCTTGACTAAGGCAAGCTCACATCAGCCATTCAGCAAACACTAGCAGGTGCAGTACCATGTTCATTTGTTCTACCTTCACACTTCATTTATCAGAAAGCTTTTTTTTACTAACATCCTCACCAGCAAGAGGGCTTGATGGAAGGAAAGCCTTCCCACAAGGACTAAACAGAGCTCAACCCAGGTACACAGCTATTCTCATATTGTTCCTGAAGGTATTTATTTTTCAGGGTCAATCACCACTTCGTAAATACAAACAGATCAAAACATTCTGGTTTTTCGTGACTAAACTTTTTCCATATTACTCAATAGTAATTTTTTTTTTACATATTCAAAAGGAACTCCTGAAAAGTGTTAGAGATTGAGCTGTTGTCTGCTGCAACAGAACAGAAGCCTGCTTTCTCAGGGTAAAGATTTTACACAGTAAGTGACAAGGAAGTCTGGTGACAAAAAGAATAATTGCTACTGATGGGCTTAATGCCTGCTGCTATAATTAAGTGAACAAAAAGTGACATTAATAACGTAAAAAAGTTCACTCTATGAAATATCAGTCTGGTTGTTGCAGAAAATCCTATGAGCTCAGAAGAAGGTAAACTTTTTCTTGCTCAATCTTGAGAGCATAAGGAATGAGCAAGCTTGATTTTCTTTCAAAAAAGTATTTGAAAAATCTGCCACGACAATTACATATGCCTCTCCCTCTGTTTTATTTTTTTCCCCAAGGAAATTATTTAAGGTCAAAAGGGAACCGTTGGCAGAGGCAGGAGTAGAAGAATACCATCAATCTCATGTGAAACCCACATCCAGCTACATGAGTACATGAGTTCACTGCACGAGTACATAGCTCAAAATTCAGAACATATCCCTTTCTCTTCTCCAAACGCCTTACAGCAGCTTTTATGACATGGGTTGGAATTCAGTGTGAAAGTTTTCATGTTACATTTCAAGACTTTTTCTATGGTCTCATGACTCTGAATCCTTTCTCTTCTTTGCTTAGAAATATACTTAGGTGGTACAAACTGTAAACAAAACAGATGCCTCTGAAGGACTTAGATGCTCAGGAAGTCCTTTGCAGTCTGTGTCTCACTCTGTTTCCTCTTGAGCTTTATTTAACATGTTGGCCTGTTAGAAGTTGTATTCTGCTTCAGATATTTTAAGTAAGTTCTACTAAGATTCGTTTCCCTCCCATTTAGACTAAGAGGACTTTTCACCCATGTTATCTGTGCTTTTTATTGATCAGCTATAAATTCATAATTTATTAGCATGGGGAAAAATACACAAATAATCAGAAATAACAAGATCTAAAACAGAAAACTCAAACTGACTCTTGGAATGAAGAGGAACGGTAGCATCAAATTAAATAAGTTAAGATTTCATCTTTCATATTTGTAACTAACTTCTGCCCTTGTTATGCACACTGAAATATACACTTGCTTTGTTTATACTTAACTATACCACTCACAAAATTAGGTTGGTAAGTAGGAATAATGAACAGTCTTGATTCTAGTATAACACGAGAGAAACAAAAGAAGAATCATGAGGAATTGTACAAGTATGTATTGAATGCCTGAAGGGAACAATTCAGAGGCAGTTAATGAGTACCCAATACGCAAGTGAGTAGGAGAGCAGAGTCAATGTGTGAGACCTATGAAGGAAAAGCAGGAAACGTAAACAAAGAGATCAAAGCGTGAAATAGGGTTTCAACAATAAACAAATCAAAACTCAACACTTTAGAAACCTGACCAGTCTGAGGAAGGAAGGCAGAAAAGGGCCAGGATGAAAGGTCAAAAGAGTAAAAAGAATAACGAATAATAGTAATGATAAAGAAAAGGTACTATTAAAAACGAGAAAAAGAACATAAGACACAAAACTCGGCAGCATGTCAAATTTTAATTATCTTTTCAATTACTAATTAGACCTTCTCACTGATTCAATGAAATGACAAACTTTCAGGAGTTTTGATGTAACATGATGGTTTTTTTCTCCCCGCAATCTGCTCATTACAAAGGAGATTTAGAATCCCAAAGCACAGAATAGAGCATTTGCTGTAAGATAATCTCTACCCCTCAACATTATAGGAACTCGATTCAACTTCTACCCTCAATAAAGAAAATGGTGGAAAATTCAGCGACACCAAAAGAGTAAGACTTTACATGTGTTCACGACAAATAAACCTGAGAAAGAAAATGATCTAAAATGGAAATAATCCTTATTAGTTTTTTAAATCCTTGATTGAAATAATTGCTTCTCCACCCACACAAGAATCAAGAAGAATGCAATCAGCAGGCATTTTCAGATACTCAGCCACATGATGCATAGCAGTGGTACCTGCTGTGTGCACAAGTTCTGCCTGTGCTCATTCAAAACATCCTTGTTTAGCTGTGACCTACATGTGCTAAATCTTAACAAGATATCAATGAAAGTGCACTCACTATGGAACAATGGGAACAATTGCTTACTTCTGTATTGCTGCTTTTACTAAAGTTACTTTAACCAGTAATTACTCATTTCAGAGTCTCAAATTCAGGGAGACCACAGAGAAATCAAACGTATCAAAAATTGACCATGTCAACTAAGAATCTTTGACCAGATTCAAGTTGTAGAAGCTCAACTTGTAGGTGCGCACCAGAAGTATCACAGAATCATAGAACGGCCTGGGTAGAAAAGAAGTATAGTGTCTAGTTTCCACCTTCCTGCTATGTTCAGCGTCACCAACCACCAGACCAGGCTGCCCAGAGCCACATTCAGTCTGGCCCTGAATGCCTCCAGGGATGGGGCATCCATGACATCCATGGGCAACCTGTTCCAGTGTGTCACCACCCTCTGTGAGAAAAATCTCCTCCTAATATCTAACCTAAACCTCCCCCGTCTTAGTTTAAAACCATTCCCCCTTATCCTATCACTGTTGTAGTCCAGGAAGGACTAAGTGGTCCAGAAAGGCATCTTTTTCCCTTTTTTTTTTTTTTCTTTTTTAATTTTTTTGTAATTGGGAACAATTCTTATAATAATTCTTTATGCTTAACTAAGAAAAAAGGAAAGTGGGCACAGTCTCTTTAAAGAATCTAGCATGAAATATAAATGCCACTTTGAAACATATGTTGTTACATATCACGTGTAATTGACATTATGCTGAAGATGGACAAAATTCAATTACATTGATGCTGTATGCCAAGGGAACTCTGATAAATTAAACACCCCTATTCACAGCTCTGTGAGAACAGAATGTTTTCCTGTATATTGCAGCAGCACACAAAAATCACCAAAGCAAACAGAGGAAGATTAATTGCTGTACTCTAAAAAAGTTAAGTATGAAACAGATATACATCAACTTCTTCTTTTCTCATTGTCACAAAAAGACAAGGAAGTTTCACTGAACAAAACTGTGTTTGAATTTGAAGCAAAAACACTGAGTACCTGTAGTTTTTGCTGGACTTAAGAGAAAAGTGCAAAGGCAAGCACATTTCCATTTTTGCAACAGAAGGGAAGGCAGTGAGAAAATTCATCTCGTGCATTAATCTTAACATTCCCCACAAGTGACTCAGGTCTGCAGCAGAAAACATTCCCACTATCTTCTGAGAAAGACGTCATGTTTCCCACACGGAACCATTGGAGAAAAGCCCGAGCAGTGCTGTTTTGCCTACTTTCATCCTGACAAGTCTGTTTTGCAGACCCTTCGGCTGCTCAGTCCTCAGCAGTAAAGAAGTTTTCTCCATTTATGAACAGAAGTTAAACTAACCCTCACAGATACATAATCAGCTTAAGTCAGAGCATTGATAAACAATTATCTAATCACTTACAATTTATTATGGTAATCCATGGGAAAGCATCTTAGAATCAGGAGCAGCAGCAAAGTAGAATAGAAGCTGATCTTTCTGAAACGTTCACACACTTAGAAGACAGAAATGTGTGCTTTATATGGTGATAAGTTTAAAAAAATTCATTCAGCAGTGAAGAGTAGGAGATACCTCAGTGAGTTAGGGGAGAAAGAAAGGTCAGAAAGTCACCTGCAGCAACTGAACTTCGATAGTTAGGTGTGTCTGAGCCAAATTGCTTTTTTTGTTTTTTTTTTGTTTCCCCTACTAATACCCTTTTCTTTCAGTAAAACTGAGCGCATGCAATACTCATTAACATCAGGGAAAGCCAATGTATTCAGCAACTGGGAAAAATAAGTTTCAAGTGTCAGGTTTGTGAAAAGGACGGGCAGTCCTGATGCTTCAAAGTTAAGTACTCAGCTTTCGCAAGAGAACCTACTGCATCCCACCAGGAAGTACCAGAGATGTGGGGAGCATCAGCCAACGGCTTTCTCAACCATCAGCACGCTGAGCAGGCAGCCAGCAGGCAGCAGCAGATGTGGGCGACCTAACCCACATTACTTCACAGAGCTGCAGGAACAAAGTCAGCCAGGAGAGGCTTGTATCACACCAGCCCATGACCCCTTACCAGGATTTGAGTGCCAACACAGAAATTGCGAAATTGGCAAGAAGGCGAGAGGCTGCCTGCAGCAGAGCTCTGTGCTCGGGGTGCTGGCTCAGGAGTTGAGGTGCTCCTCAGCATCACAGCTGTGCCACATCCCATCCCATACTCCTGAGCACGCAGCTATGCAGCCACAAGCTCTTTGTCTCGCCCAATGACCAGACAAAATAACTCAAGACCTATCAGATCAGAAGAATAGCAAAAAACCTGACTTGAGTCCAGCCAGTCTGTCAGACCATTCTTCTCCCAGTAAGTCCCTTGCTGCAGTTCCAGCAGGACACGAGGGACACAGTGAGAGCTCTGCTGAGAGGAGTGGGACACTGGAGACATGTGGAATCTGCCCAGTCTGATGAGATGTATCCCAAACGCTTGGCAAAAGTCTGTGGCTGCTTGGTTTATTCACGAACACGGACTCTGGAACAGACTTCAGATGGGATGTAGGATAGGATCAGGAGAAGCAACCAAGCAGTGACACAGGATTTAGTATCTTCATAAAACAAACATGGTGCAGGAAGGCAGAAGTCCAAAAAATGCCAGTAATAAAAAAGCAAAGCTTGACCACAATAAAGGTTAAAAAAAAAAACAACAACAAAAAACCCAACGTAACCACTGACAAAATAAAATAGATTCAATATAAAATGATTAAACAGAACGCTTACTGTAAGCAACAGATTGCAATTCATTCGTCTTCAAAGTATTTCCCAATACAGTTACTCAGCTGAACTCTTGTTTTTTATTAATGTGACATGAAATCTGAATTCGTAATGATTTTTCTCCTTTTATTTATATACATGGGAACCATTTACAATTCAAATGTGATTTCTCACTGTACGGCTGGATGAAATCTACAGTTTAAGATAAATATTTTTTCTGTACCAATTTAGGTCTCCCAGTAATTGTTTTCTCATAAAATAACGTACTGAGACAGGACTGAGATTATTGAAAATAACTGTATTGGCAATCAAGGAAGACAATTTATCAAGTGCAAATATTTCTAATTTTTAAAACCAAGTCCTCCTATTATTTCCCACTTTCTTCCACTTTTCTTTACTAAATATTTTATTACTCTCTAGTGGAACAGAAGTGTTGCACACAAATATAAAATATTCTTTAAGTGTTTTCCTTCTCTCTCCGTATCTTACACATTATGTCAATCGCTCCACTTCAATGCTTAGCTGAAAAGCTGCATTAAAGAAAGTGGAGGTAAAGTTAAAAGAACATCACCACAAAATGTGCAACTTTGCAATTTCAAAGAAACTCAAGGAGTTTTTCCACTTCTTACATCACAGTAAGTGATGTAAGACAAAAGCAAAGAACATAAGTTATGAACCAAACTTCCCGTTCATCTCCAGTGGTTTACAAAATTCTTAAACATATTTCCTTCTTTTTCTCTTTGTTGCTGCTGAGTTTGGCACAGACAAGGATGAAGCATCTCCAGGACATGAGCTATTTGAAATTTTCAAAGAAAACAAGAAAGATATCCTAAAAACAAGTGACTTGTCTGGAAGAAATAGACACATATAAGAAAAAAAGTAAAATCAAGTTTTGTTACTAGCTAAGTCAAAGCTTGGACAGACACAATTCCTTCCTCTCCTCCTACCAGGTGTTCAATAATTCCACCAAAAAGAGAGGGCCATGTAAGCATCCGAATAAATTCATTTTGCCTCCAGTTTTGCTTTCACTAATTATCCTAATCCGAATATAAACTAACATGAATATTTACTACATTTCCACAAGCACTATATTTAACCACTACAGACATGCAGCACTGTATATGACCAGGTAGTCTGGTCTAGTATTAAACATGGAGGATGGTGGCCCTGCATGCAGCAGTGGGGCTGCAGCGTGATGATCCTTGAGGCCCCCTTCAATCCAAGTCATTCTATGATATTTATAAATATGCAGCACATTGATGTGAACTTGAAAAAGGATTACAGAAAACTTTGCAAGGAAATGTACAGATTTCACAAAAGCTTCACTTTTAATGAAAGAAAATCTCCATTAATGAGAACCACAGACCTCGCTAACCTTCTCAGTGGGCAGAGATTGTGGATCTATGTTTAGTTTGGAGTGACTGCTGCACTAACGATTTAGAGAATCCCATCTGTATCACCTCTCAAAGTCACTTGCATGCATCATCTAGGAAAACAATAATAAAACTCTTGAATTTTAATAACTGAAGAATAATAAAGTAGAGAAACAGGAAAACTCAAATCACTGAAAAGTGTACTACAACAAGTGGGTAAAAGGAAAGGAAGAATACCCAATTCTCCTCACGTTCTGTGAGGTCAGACAATTGTAAGTTAAAATTTGTCATAATGCCATTATTCTTTACAGAAAACTAACATCTGGGATTTTTTTGATCCGTGTTTTAAACAATGAACTAAGATGTTCAAAATTTCAAACGTTAAGTAAGCAATCTTTTTTTAGATGCAGATCTTCAGGTGCCAGTGTTTTAAGAGAGCTCTTCAGGAGTACTTCATACTATTGGTTTGCTCAGCAAGACACTGAAAACTTAAGAATAGAGATATTCTAATAAAGTCAGTGGGAATACCCATTGAGTTTAGCCTCACATAATTTTATCTTAACCTTTATTGCTGATAGTCCTAAACAGCCCAAGTAATTACTTCCACAGTATATAAAGATGAGCAACATAACCTACATCCTTTATCAACATGATTAACCATAATTCACTTCTTCCATTCAGTAAAGATAGGAGAATTTGTAAGTCAAAAAGGCTACCAAAACATGACCCACTTGCTGCAATGCTTATTCAGGGATCAAATATTCTTCTTTTTTTTGGTCTAATTTCTTCTTAGCTTGAACTAAGTGCAGATGGAACAGCTACTGCAATGTTGGCACAGTAAAGTCTGTGATAAGACTACAGCTGAGAAGCTGTAATTTTCTATCTCTATTAGCTGCTTTACATTGCCAGAGAAGTATGAAAGACTGATACTGCGAGTAATAACTGGAGATACATTATGTGCAACAGAAAATGCAGCAGAACATACACATGGTGTCACACCATGAAGGAATCTTCTGCTTGAGACAGAGTCCATAAAACTTCTCACAGAGCCTTGCTTTTTTTTTTTTTTTTTTTTTTTTTTTTTAAATCTTGTGCAATCTTTCTTGTTTGATAACATGATTTCACTTAATGGAGACTAAAAATTAAATATTTTTGTCTCCTTATAAACAGTGTAACAGAAATGCACTGTGAGAACTTCAGAGCAACTAAGAACGTTTAATCCCTCTTCTCCCAGGATTCTCCCTTAACTTGAGGCTTCAGAATATATACAGAACACTGGGGGGGAAAAAAAAAAGAACGAAAGGGCATCACATTCTCAGCCTTTAAAATAAAGAAAGAAATAAAAGCCACAAGAGCTAAATGAACATTTTTGCAACAAAACTATCATTTCTTATAGAATGGATCTTTCAGTACACACTAACTTGCTCCTGTCTCTCTACTGAGGAGCTGGCACATTAGTTAGCAACTAAATGTGAATAAAAAATAAAAAGTCTCAAAATATTTAATCTTGCAAAGGTTGGAGTACCTGAAAAGCTGTATGTTCCCTGGATGCTTGATGCTTAAAAAGAACTCTTAATGTTTTCTCTCAAGACTAAGCTTTATATTTCTCAGTGCCAACCCATTTAATGTAATCCCATCCACTTGATTATGTCTATTCTGGGAAATGAGAGCAGTGCCCTGTCTTTGAATAAATCTTCCCTTTCAATCAATTCAAGCAGTTCTCAGTATCCTTGCAGTTACACATGCCTACACCTCATTCTGCATCAATTAATGTGACTTTACCGTAACAGCTGGCTTGACTATCATAAATAATCGACAAGAGCTAAATAAACTCCTTGGAAGGTGAAGCTCAGGACATCACAGAGACTCCCCACAGCTACCCCACCTGGCAGCAAGACGTTGCTGCCCTCGGAGGCCACGCAGCTGCTGGTCCCCACCACCCAGGAGATATGCAAGAAAATTCCAAGGTAGTAGCTCATGTAAATATTTTGAATATCGTATTCACAGGAAACATCACTGGGCAGTTGGGTGCATGATGAGAGATACAGAAGTTGTATTAAAGAAAGTGCTTTCTGCTTCCCTGTCTGTGAAAACTGTGACTAAAAATCTTCACAACTGTTCCCTTATTTTTTAAGTTGTTGGGCAACAAGCATGGAGAATGTCTTAAAAATCAGGCAGAAGACAAACAATTTACAAGCACTTTTGATAACACTGGCATAAATAAGATTTGTCATCTCTCAGCTTTCCTCAACCAGTATCAAAAAAGGTTAGCTGTGTTTTTCTCAGGCAAGAGAAACAGCTTCAAACAGACTGAGTCCCTCTTGTCTCTCATCTCAGTCCTCTCCTCACACTTGCTCTTACATTCCACTGGCCACCATTTTCTTGGACAACCAGCTCTCCTCTTCAAATTTCAAATGCCAGGAAATCTTCCCTCTCGCCTCTCATCTGGATGCCTCTCTTTCTACCTCCTCTGAAACCTACAAGCATCTCCCCTCATCTCTATCCAACAGTAGCAGCCTCCACACACCCCATCTTCCTAAATCACACCAGGTGTATGGCTCTGGCCAGACAGAAGAGGCCAAAGGCACAGAAGGTGATAAGAGCCGTGAATAGCTGCTCTCAAAGCATTTCCAGCACAAAGGCCATTTCACAGAGCTTCTTGGTGTGAGCACTGCCCAGGTCCAGAGGATTATAAGGCTGAGAGAGACAGAACAACTTCTGGTTTAGGAGGTTGTCTGGAGGAGGAATTAAAGAGCAAAGACAGAGCTCACCCTCAGTGCTGGGCCTCTGCCAACACAAAGCAACGAGATGAAAGGCCCTGACCTCTGAAACTTGACTGAGGATTAAATGAGCTTCTTAACATTGTGTACAAATGTAACTGTTTTCATTGTGGTTTACTGTCCTACTAGACTCTAATAAAAGATTTTCCTCTCAGCATAAACCAATTACATCAACAGCCCAACGTACCCTGGGAGCACACGCATGATTTTCTCCTCTGTGTGACACTGAACGGTCACACTGACTCTTCTTCTTACTGAGGGAATTAATCCTCCTGGCCCACGGGCACGTGGGGCACGTGCAGGTCACCCAGGCACATTCCTGATGGACATCGCCATGGTGCTCAGCCAGGTCAATGTACACAGAGACAATCTCATTATGCATAAAGACTTGGTATGGCAAGGATTCTTCAGATAAATTGTTCTGCGATCAGATCTCAAAATCTCCTCACTTTCTACCCTAGTGTGAGATTGACAACAGTCAAAATCCAATTTAAAGAGGATGAACGGCTGGCTTCAAGACCATTACCAAAGAAAATGTGGATGCATGAGCTGGAGAGAGTTGATTTCTAGCTTCTAATATTGCAAGCAACAGAGTCAGAGCAGATACTGTACTACTACCTGACAGAAAATACATCACAGATAGTGATTATCTTAAATGACAATAGATAGAGCCTATTTTTTTTTACCCAGGGTTACAAATAAGTCACAGACAGAAAAACTTTTGCCTTTTCAGAGCAACCCTCCAGTTAAACTAGCAAAAATGTATATTGTCACGGTACTCATACACTTACAGGGAGCTCCTAATACACTGGGTCCAGCTTCAAAAATTTCTCATGTGGAAGTTACTCTTCCAGTCCTTCTTATAGCAAGCAATATGGAAGTACAGTGGCACATATTTGGGCATTTACCACACACAACACACCAACTTCTTCCCCTCAAAAGCCCCATGCCTTACTTCCCAGAATTACCAAGGAAGAAGCAATGCTTAAAACAGAATCTGAATAAAAACAGAAGTAGCAGATGGTACCATCTAGATGACTTAATTGACATATGTCAGGATAGCCTTTCTTTCGCATACTGTAACACTGAGTCCAGTCCTGTTAGTTATAAATAAAACCAACGTAAGAACAATCACATGCTACCAGAGTAAAGAGGCTTTCATACGTGGCAAGTTAGCCTTGGTCACCTTGACTGAGACACTGAGGGAACAGTCACAAATACTTATATATGAAATCCTACATAAAGATACAATGGGGGAATTATTAGGGCACCATTAACATTATTTTAATTCTAGCAAAGAAGAGATGGACTCTGATAGACTCTAACACCAGAGCCTCGAGGCAGCAGCCTCACAGGGGGCAGATCATGAAGCTTTGTCATTCTGAAGTCAAAAAAGACAACGGAACTGCAACAAATCAGTCTCTACAAACTTCCTCAATTACAGCAGGATAGCTCCTTTCAACAGTAGGCATTTCATTACGTAACAAAACAGTAATGCCCCTGTAAGCATTAACAATGTGGTGTGGCTAGTTACTGAGAGTTATCCAGAAACTCATTCTTTCCCAACTGGAAGGAGCATCATCAAGTCTTAGCTTTTTTAAACAGCAGATCAGGTTAATGTGTAGAGAGGGCCATATGTGCAGAGTTCTCCATCTCACGCACTTCCCACACTGGTACTTAGCTTAGTCCAGTTCTTGTAGAGATTCCTCTGTGAAGGACTGAGGAGTACTAGCAGTTCAGTCCAACAATACTGTGAATACGACATAAGAGGAGTACTGCTCAGTCTAGAGAGAAACAGCCACTGCCAGGGGAAAAAAAGGAGTCATTAATCATTTCTACATCAGCATCTATGCACTTGTGGCACGTTCCTTTCTCTTGTACATCTTGAGGAGCATACAGTCACAGCCCAGAACGGGGCTAAAAGAGATGACAAAGCACCTCAACCGCCAAAACTGAAAGGATCTGGTTAACTGATGGGTTCTGAAGAACATCCAAGATGAGAGAAAAGATTCAGCACCCTCCCTCTTTCTGCTAAAAAGCTCAGATTCTGCTCCTTTTTCCCTTTCCTTCCATTAAGCAGTGACGATTTGTGCAGTTGGTTTTATCTCAGCTACTTCAGGTACACGACTCATTACAACAGCCTGTGGTTAGAAGACACTGTGAGTTCACCCTATGAGTTTACTAGTAATATAAACACATTTCACATCTCATTTCAAACTTCACCTGCTTTCTGGACCAACCTGTTATTGTCCAGAGAATTATTAAATGTGTGCAAATATTGGTGTATAAACTCAGGCATTTCTCTTTTGTTTTCCTATTCCTTATCTATTTGCTGTTGTGTAAGACTGCCTATTGACGTTGCCTGCTAAGCAGTTTCAAGGCTTCAGTACATTTAAGTGTTCACCTATTACAGGAATTATTCCATAATATGGAGAGCAGAAGTTTTCCTTACTGAGGAGAATAAAATATTGTCTGGAAAAGGGGGATTATTTTTTTGATAGCCTTTTGCATTCGGAAAAAGCTACATCTTTTCAGCTGATTGAAAGAAATAATTAATGCTGTTTAAAAGCATTGTTGTGTAAAGTTGCAAAGAAAATGTCAGAAACTACCTTTGATTTCCTTGTGTTTGTTTCAGAACATTAATCCAATTTGATAAAGATTTCACAACAAGTGTTTTAATGTCTGCATGCAGGACTACTTGGCCTTTAAGCACACATATTTTCCAGCTTCCTTTACTTCATGAACATGGAAACACAAAGACTATTGACCTAAATTCTAGCACAACATAAAAGGGAGCAAGGGGTAGGTACAGGTACTGAGTCTAATCCTGAATTTTACTAATTTTTGTTGTTTTACAACCAAGATTTTATAATCATTTTTCCCATTTCCGTAATACGAGTGAAAGATCCACATTTTAAAGACAAAACACTTGCACCTATAAACCACTATGCTGGATTTAGAAAACAGGGCCAATTCTCCTTGTGCCAAAACAGCTGGGATATTAGCTCACTTTTCAGTGTCAAGTACAGCACGAAGGTAGCCAGGATAAAGACAGCTCAGTGCATGACCTAGCTTGGGTATTCTTACCCACATTATGTGCAGAGTCCATAGGACCAATTTCAACTCTAGGACTGTCCTTTCCAGCAGATTACTGTAATTATGTCAAATAGCCATCATAAGGCCTACAAGTCAGCAAAAATGTGAAATGCTACATAAGTTAACAGGTTAGGCAAGTTGCCTATGCTGCTCTCAGGATAGTGTAGGTACGTGGCATAAAAGTGCACAAGCTCAGTGATAAGATTGCAGGTCAGGCCCACATCATGGCAGTATTCTTAGACCTCTAGCAGTTCGGGCATAATGCAAGAACTGTCCAGCACATGAGTTAAAATAAAGCAAAGCCACTGGACTGAAAAGCAGCTTTGCAGAAAAAGCCCTAGTGGACAACAAGCTGAATGTAATCTCAAATAAAGAGGGTAAACAGCATCCTAAGATGCATGAGACAGAGTGTAACCACAATTTAAGAGTTAGAATTCTTGCCCTTTACTCAGCCATGTAAGACACATCTGAAGCGATGGGACCAGTTCTGGGCTTCCCCATAAAAGAGCTGATGGCACACTGGAACACATCCACCAAAGGGCCATAAAGATGATTAAGGGACTGAAACAACTCTCTTATAAGGATAGACTGAGACACTGGTTCAAGGAAAACTCAGGGAGTCTTATCAACACATAGAAGTACCAGATGTAAGCAATAATGGTTTTAAACTGAGGCAGGGGAGGTTTAGGTTAGATATTAGGAGGAAGTTTTTCATTCTGAGGGTGGTGATGCATTGGAACAGGCTGCCCAGAGAGGTTGTGGATGCCCCTGTCCTTCAAGGCTAGGCTGGCTGTGGCTCTGGGCAGCCTGGTCTGGTGGCTGGTGACCCTGCAACATAGAAGGGGGGTTGAAACTAGATGATCATTGAGGTCCTTTTCAACTCAGGCCATTCTATGATTCTATGATGTGATTCTACGAATAACTACAAATGGAGCCAAACTCTTTTCTGTGATGCCCAGTGACAGGACAAGAGGCAAAGAGGACAGACTGAAACACCAGAAATCCCACTCAAAGTTAAGAAAAAACCTTCTTCTGTGAGGGTAGTTAAATCCCAGAACATGTTGCCCAGAGAGGCTACACAGTCTCTAGCTCTGAAGACATCCAAAATGCATCAGGACACTGCACCAAGCAACTTGGAGTAGATCACCCTTCTCCGAGCAAGATATTAGACTATGTGATCACCAGAGGTGCTCTTCCAATCTCTGAGTCCATTAAAAAAAAAAAAAAAAAAAAAGTGAAGGAAAGAAGTGACACCTTCCAAAATTTGTGATACAAGTTAGATAGCATTTTGTAAAACTGGAAGGAATGCGCATAGCAAGACGTAATTATTAAGCTGACATTCATTCAATTAAGTGCCATTCATTCAAACTTAGTCTACTCAAGTAGATTTAAGTTATTACTTTCATTCTCTAGCCTTCTCAAAGGAAGAGAGAACATTTTAAGCCCACAAAACTTCTTCTGTCAAACAAGAAGCAGTTTTTATCCATCAGTAACTTCTCAGCCAGCTGAGAAAAATAGGTGACAAAATACCATATAAAAAACAAACTAGTACATGATGTTATTTTGCCCAGATCTGTACCACTACTCTTGAATCTCTAGAGAGTATAAACATGCTAATTAGAACATTGTTGAAATAAAATGTACCTATCAAGATAAATAAGTACACCCAACAGAATACTCAAAGTTATTATGAAAACAAACTGATTAAGCAAGCAAGCTGATAGCACACACTTTTTCTTTATGGAACTTCAGAAAGTGTGCTGTGTGCACACTCGCACTTCATCTAAATGTGGCCAATAAAAACTGCTGCCAAAAGCAAGAGATCTCCTGTAGGGCACCAAATAAAATAATATAAAATAAATAAAAAGAACTAAAAGAGAATGTAATAAAAAATTTGCCCAAGTAACCCACTACCAAACTACCCAATGGATTAATAAGCTAATAAATCTTTCAATTAAACAAAATATATATTACATTTAGATTTTGTTTCACTATTTTATGCCAACGTTGAGACTGACCCAAAGAATTTCAATCCAAATCTGGATGTGAAGTTGCCTGAAACTGGCTAGGGAAGGAATCCAATGAAACAGCTCTGGTCTTTTACTGCAAAACAAAGAAAGCAATTCTCAAAATAAAAACACACTTTCTGAAGTCACAAAATGATAAAGATAACCAAGACAATGGCTTTCTTTGAGGAGCTTATGCTTATCTCGCTGCCTTGAAATTCCACCAGAATGGAGTGGCATTTTCCTTTTTGGACTCAAGGAGAATGATGAGTGGTTACATTGAAAACCCACAAATACTGGCATCCGTCTGACTCCAACTCAACTGGGGATCAGTGCTGCCCTAATCAAGTCTCTTGTCAGGCCCTCTTACCAGAATGCATTTCTCTAAAAGCTCTGTTTCAACTCAGTGTATCCTGATTATATTCTCCAGCAAAGATGTCTTCAAATTTTTTGAAACAGTTGTGTACTCAGCTACACATGTAGTACATGACTTTCAGTGATGCCCAAACAACATCAGCTATTGAGCTAGAAGAGGCTTATTCAGCGTTAAAGACGGAACAACATGAAGAGATGGCATGAGTCTTTATGCCTCCAGTCAGGCCCTCATCCCGTACTAACAGAGGCAACGATTACGAACTCGGCGTGTTTGGCAAGCATTCATCCATAACTGGATTTAGGGGCATCCCGCACTGTCTGCAGTGGTATGTCACATTAATGATTATCAGTAATAAAACACTGCAGAAAACTGCCCTCCATGTCTTGATGATGGTAAATGGAGTCAGTTAAAAAGATGCTATTCAAATTCTGGCAATAAAACCAAAAACGGAACAGACACCTGAGAATGCTTAAGTAGTGCTGAAGCATCTGAGATATCAGAAGCATCTGGGGAGGGGAGGAACAACAAAGCAACTGAATACTTTTTTAACTACTGGTACTGAAAGAAAAGCCACTCCCATTCGTGTTAAAGGGATTAGGATAAGGGCTCTGCAGACAGTCATATGCTAAGAACCACACAGAAATCAAATATGTTTTAAAAGTTCTGCATGTAACAGGATCAATGCCAGAAATTCTTATCAAGACAGAATTCACTGCATTACATTATTTCATAAGCAGATCACAGCTCCCAGACTGCTACTTCTGCTGCAGAACAACTTTGGCTAAGCCAAAGCCATTCCAGAGGAGCTTTAATGATGAGAAGATGCCTTAAGGGATTTTGCTCACAGTAATGATATTAATGTTTTGCTAATCTAAATGATATTAACCACAATAATACCTAAACAATAAAGTTTAGAATAGAAAGAAAAAGAGACAGGATTGTTGTATCAGCTTACAAAGCCATACACGTCCCATCCATCCCCCCAACACCCATTCTATACAAGGTGTGGTGCTACCTCAGTGCCAGCACAGTACCTGGTGGAAGGGATGTCAGGCGTGATGTAAAGGCTTGTATTCATGAGTTTGTATTCATGAGCTCAAAATGGATAAAGTCAGACATAGAACGTGGCAGGAAAGAATGAAGTTGTCCTAAAGCAACAAACAAATTTTCCATTTTGCTCAAAGGCTCATGTGATTTGATGGCTACAAAACAACTGTAAGATAAGAAAGCATTTGGAAGAACGACAGGCAAGTAAGCTCTCTATCACTTTGTTCCCTAATATCAAACCATATAAACCAAAATCCAGAAATATTCCATCACTGCACTCTTTAAAACTTTATGGAAGCCAGTAATTGAAAATTTATAAAACCCTCTTCACATCCTTCTCTGATAGCCTGGCTTGTCTGTGGTTGTACAACATTACACAACATACTCCCAAACTTCAGAACCTATTTAAGGCAAAGTAGCTGTGAAATGCATCAAACCTCTGGCTAATTTCCATGGAACTTTTCATTTCTTCTGCCACTTCTGGTTTCCATTTCACTCCAGTCCTTTTCATATTATTTAATTCACTTATTTAATGTTTTATATACTACCTATCTCCTACGCCCTCCTTATAATACAGCCTTAAAAGGACTTGTTTGGGTTTGTGGTTTGAGGCATAGGAGAGGGGGTTCCTTTCGAGTGCACCATGTCAAAGTTGTTAGAAGACAGCAGCTCCTGGTCTCCCAACCCATTTTTAAACAGCAAATGATTTAAAAAGTCCGCGTGCCATTTCTCACTAAATCCAGCTTTATGATTCTCCTTGTTGCAAGAGATAGAATCTGCATTTTGGTGAGAAACATTAAGTGAAGTATTCTATAATTTTCACTTTAAAAGGATACAAGAATCACTAGGCTCCTTACAAACTCGACGTATTCAGCACACATACAGAAAAATTTAAACAAGTCCTTTTAAGGCTGCATAGCTTCTGCCTTAAAAAAAAAAATAATAACAAAACACAACCCTCACATATTTGCTGGACTGGGTTGCGAGCACTTCCCAGGGCTCTTCCCTTAAGAGAATCAGAACTGTGCTTTGCACCCATACACGTGGAGACAGAATCCCACCTTGTTCCTCTCCAGAAGAGAAAGGATGGCTGGGAGACGTTTCTTACCCTCTGCAGAAACTTATTTAAAGAAAAAGAAGTGCTTTATAAACAGTTTATAAACATTCATATATAAAACTATAATTTAAAAAAAAAAAAGGAGGAAAAAGGAATTGAATTAGTCACTGCACTAACACTACAAGCTATTTTTTGTCCCAGTGACACTAAAGCTCACTTTTCATTTTACCTAATGCACTTGACTCCAAGCTTTGTTTGCTTAAGTTCTGCGTTTCCTGACCTCCTAACATTAATGGCCCAGAAGACCACTCGTTGCACAGGATTTGACATCTCAAAGTGATCTGTCCTGATTGTAAATACAATAAACTCAATAGAAAAGTTTGGAGATGAAAATACTTCATATCTTTTTTTCAGATTTTTATGTCCTCCAGCATATTTTGTCTCCATGGATACACACGGCTCTCTTTTTCACTTATTTGGAGCCGAACAGGAGACTTCGAATAGATATACACAATGATAATAGTCCTTTACGCACAGAAACCACAGTGAAATTCCTCAACACAAATCTTTTAAATCTAAAATTGTTCAGTGAACACCAATGCTTTTTGTGGAACTCCACCAGTTTTGGCCAGAACATAGATTTTGTATTCCAGACAATGTTTGTGATGAGAGAACTCAGGATGGACCATTCAGAACAAGATGAGGAACACAACCTAGCAGAGAGGTTGCCCAGGATCTCCCTGCTTCCAGAGCAGAAACCTCCCAACTTCTAATCTGAGTTTATTTATGCATAGCCTGTGATTTATTAGATGCCATCGCTGTGCTTTTACTGGAAGAATTCTCTTTCTTTTCTGTTTATTCCTTTGATGTATTCACTAACAATAATCACAGCCTTCGCATCTTTCCTTTTGGTAGATTAAGCAAAGTTATTCTCCTCCATTCCTCAAGATCACAGTACCTCTATTTCCCGGACTGTTTTCTTACAGTTCCTTCCCACATTAATTTATCTCTCTTGAATGAGGAGCATTAGAAACATACTCAGCTCCCCAAAGAAACTGCGTAAGTGCCCTACGCAGTGGTGCAAACACTTCCTCTAAGAAAATCTTGACATCTGATACATCAGCTGAGGCCAGTGCTGAGAAAAGAACAAAACACACGAGCTCCACAGAAGTACAGCAACCACTAAAGATAATCATCACTCTAGCAAAACTCAGCTGTGCTAAAACTGTATTTCAGTTTTTTCCTCCTCTTTTGCTCTTCGTTACTCTTTGCCTTTAATAAAGACTTCCTTGTTCAAAAGCCTTTCAAACAACTGATTTCAGAATAACCTGCAGGTGCCTGAGTCACACTTTTCCTTCCTCTCAGCTGTAAGAAATTATCTGTTATTCCTGAGTCGTGTGAGCAGCTCTGAAAGGACCGATCCACCAAAAAGAATCGAGAATTTTTTAGATTATAAATTTTTTGTTTCAGGCCCTTCCCGTAATTTGTGATGATGTCTAGTAACACAGTCAACCAAGACTCACAGAGAGAAATATCTGACAAGAACAATTTATATACTTAGAGAAAAGAAAACATACTTTTGATGGTATTCTTATGGTTATGTAGGGATGGATATCATGGTTTTCAGGATCCAAGAAGACCACGTGCATTTATGCTTTATGATGAACCTGATACTTGCATCAGTTTCCTCTGTAAAGAAATCAGCATTACTTTCGACAGCCGTCATAGAAGCCTTTAATATCCCAGCAAGGGCTTGCTTTGCAGCATACCTTTCACTCTGTTAATCCTACATTTACATCCCCAATAAAACATTTTCAGTACACTGCAGAAAGTTTGGGGATTTAGATTAAAAAAGATTTAAGTCTCAACCATGTTTTAGTCCCTGATCTCTTTTAGTTAATTTAATTACTTTAATTACTTCTGATTATATTTTGTTAATTTACCTATTTGAGATGAATTAAATGATGAACATATGTTCTAGGACTGTTTTCACTGACAGCTCTTCTACAAGGCCATTCCCACACATTAAAACTAAGCCTGAGACTGAGTGATCTCATTCAGTAACTACAGGGAAGAGAAATACATTGACTCCTACATCCAGAAATATCTGTCATTATTAATAGAATCTTCTCCAAGAAACAAAAATTTCCCATAGACACGCATCTCCCAGTTGTATTTTCTTACTTGGGTAACATAAGGGGTGCTAGACCAAATCGAAACTTGGCACTGGGATTTCAAGGACTAAAAGCATCCCACTGCACCTGATGTCTTAGAATCACGGAATATCCTGAATTGGAAGGGACCCCTAAGGATCAAATCTATCAGTTGCACACAGAACTACCTAAAAATTAAATCTGTCATGAAGAAGTAAAACAAAACACAGGAAAAGTTCCTGGATCTTTGCCTTATGCCATCAACCAGAAGACCTTCCACACCTCAGAAGCTGGGATAATCTCGTCACTTCCGCACCATTTGGGGACCTTGCGAACAGGTTGGGAAGCACAACAAAAACTGTTGATTATCTCCTAACAAACTCATTCAGAACCATTTTAAAAGTTCTCTTAGGGACAGAAAATTTGAGAATTTCAGAAGCTTCAGGAAGTTTTTTAAGTTTATGGACCTCCTTGTCAAAAACTGTCAGATAATTAGCCAACTTAATAGAAGACTCTTACCTACTTGAGACAGATACATATGGAAGGACAAGTTTTCAGATGATTTAATATTGATTTGGCATTTCAGAAGCACCGCTCACTTTTGTAGCCTAAAAAGGGCAGCTCTAAGCAATCTCACTGCAGTTAACATTTATTAACACTTTGCATGAGTCAATATTTCAAAGTGCCTTCTGCTATGCTTAAAACCATGTTGGCATACATTTCCTTTGAACATTTAGTTAGATGCCTCCAAAACTTCAAAAGGGGGGGAAATGATGTAGGATAGACCTGGAATGCTTGCACTTTAAACAATGAGGCATACAAAGATCTGTTATTGTTCTTCCCCATTCAGATTTATGAAATGTAAGAAAGAAAGGGGAAAAGGAGAGAGGGGGAGAAGTGGAAAAGGGGAGAAAATAACATTCAACTTCACTTAATGGAATGTCAACCTTAACATTTTATAAATGTTAATTCCATTTATAAATGCATCATATCCCTGGTGAGAGCACACGGCACCAGGTCCACAGCATAGCAAATATAATGATTTCAAGTCTTAATTGTAACCATGTAAGAGAGCAATAAGGTCAATTTGAATGGAAAATGCTTGCAACAGATTTTCCTTAAATAGCATGTACTGTTCTGCACCTCTAACACTATTTTTGCCTCTTTTATCAAGTTTGGCAAAACAGAAAGAACAGTGCCAATAAAGTGCATAAATTAAGAGGAGGAAGAGGGCCATACTTTGCATTATTTCTAGTTTCCCTCATCTCTACCAGTGGAGGCAGCAGATCGTTCTCTTAAGGGATGATGATTGTTCAGAGGCACTGCAGAATGAGGCTGATGAGGGCATCTATTTAAAATATGGGAAATACAAAAAACCAATGAGTTGGAAAGACCACAAATGGTGGTGTTCATCTCCCTGGAGAATGCTGCAGCATTGAAGTGACTTGATAGGCTCAGGCTCCATTTAAAGCCAGAGGTGGGGAGGGAGCAGGACTGTGGATATTCCCTCAGGTCCAAGCCATGATATAAGCTCCTGCCATTCTGCTTCCCCAGATAGCCATTTGTTTCCACCACACCTGAAGGCCTCTCCTAGGTAAAGCCACAAGAAGGAGGCAGAGGCACACAGTAAAGATGCCCATCACAGCAAAGGGCGAGCTTCACTTCTTCAGCCAAAACAAAATGAAAAACTTCAATCAACATCAGGACAGCAAAAGTGCAGTTTAAGCTAAAAGATCACACTGCCCCAAAAACAAATTCAGTCTGATAGAAAAATGACTATCAGTCAATGCATTCTGGAAGGGTGCTCTGACAGAAGGAGTAAATTGAAGAAAAGCTGCTTCTGAGGAAGAGCTCACTGCTTTTGTGTTTATGTAAGGGATTATGTGCTGCTCCCTGCAACAGAAAGGGGCAGGAATACATGGCCCAGGACTACCCCTGTCCTACATTCCTAGATACTGGTCAAATGGAATTTTGCTAAACTTTCCAAATATTTTCCTTTTGAATAAATCACTTTCAAACTTAATGGAAGTGAAGAATTCTAGCCTCAAAAACTGATGTTCTTTATATAAAGACATTGAAACAGAACAAGTCTTCTTCAAAACCTTTGGGAAAAAGGTCAGAACCCTACTTTGCCAAACACGAGCAATAAGTGCATTTGTTTCCAGAGCACTTTTACTGTTTGCTATTGCCATCCTTTTTGAAGACAAACCATATTCTCAGGAGAACAGTAACTAATAGACTCAGTCAAAAGATCATTTCCCCTGGTCCTTCTACAGTGCTAAACAGCCTAATTCTACAGGGAATAGAGTATAGTGTGAGTGCTGAAAAGAATCCATGTCTGCTGCAAACGAAGGAGCTGTGCACTGAAGCAACAAGTGACAAGCAAATGTTTAAAGAAACTCACGAAAAAGCTACTCTTCCACCCCATACAACTTTCCTTGGTGCTCAAGTTAGACCTACGCAGACTTACTAAGAGTGGATGTACCTGCTTCAGCAGTCATTTAAGAATTAACTTACATACATTTAAGAGAGTACAAGCCTATGGAAAAGATACATGAGCCAGGAAACTACCAAATATTCGTGACACATATAAGAACATGGGACTAAGAAGTGGCTCATAAGATCATGGGTGACTCTCCTCACAGTGTCAAATGGCAGACACAATTTTGATCTTGCAGTAAGGAAGAGGTACGCAGGTATTAAAAGAAGGCACCAGAAAACAGGCTGTGAAAGCAATAAAGAACCTGAAACCTTCTGGATAAACAATTTTTATGCATCAGATTCAGTTTAAATGCTGCAGAAGGGGCATCCTTCTGCAAGCACAGTTGCGAGCAGAACTGCATCAATGTTCTTATTTCAAGTTATTTAATTTAATTACACTTATATCTTGGTCCTTAAATTTTTCTCCACTACGGCTTCATTGCTGGAACTTGTGCTACCACTTCTGCCATTATCAGAACTGCAACTTTCTAACCATTTTTCTGAAAGACTGAGAAATAATGTTTTTAAGGAACAGTATTTTGGGAGAATAATTATTCAAAACTCATATGTGAGCTCTCAATTAACAAACAAACAAAAAACCGAAACAGTGAAAATGCTACAACCAGAAGTCACTGTTAAGCATTATGTTAAGACAACCTTGTGTTAGAAAGTGGCAAGGAGCTCTCTTGTTTACAAAACAGAAGAAATGCCCACACATAAAGAAAACATTTCCAAATGAATGAACTAAAGGTGGTCTCAACTAGTTAATAGTATTCTTGCAAGAGAGAACAGCTTTTCTGTTGCACCCTCAAGACAAATGCATGGATCCTTCTCTCTGTCCCATTTGGTGGCTAAGCTGGTGACATTAAAAACCAGTAACAATGGGTTAACTGGGTAATCTTGTCGACAACCTCAAGTGAAACACTACCAACAGAGAAACAGAAAAAAAAAACAAAACACAAACCAAACAGGTTATGCAAATACAGCACTAAAATGGACACAGATATGCAATCAGTAAATTCTAACACACACACAGAAGGAAGACATATGACAGACACACTTGTGATTATAAGGTTCTCTTTTCCAAAAGAAATATCTCCTTTTGAGAGTGGCTTCTCACTAAGGCAATGGTAAAGCAGGTCTGCCTTCTGGCTTGGTGTTTGTTCTCATGAATGCGTCAGCAGATTTAGATGAATTTATAGCCTTATCCCTGAACACTGCTATTCAGCAACATTAAGCAAGCAAATTTGCAGCTGAAGGCACCAGGAGCTAGCAACCACCAGGACTAATGAAAACCAAGCCACTGGTCATTATCTGAAGAGTCACTCTGTATTCAGTAACTACTCACAAGCAGAAGGGGTTTCCTTCAGCTCTTTTTTGAGCCTCAATTCAATTTCTCTACAAGGAGTTCTTCCTAAGCAACCTTACAGTACTTGAAGGAAGCTTACAAGCAGGAAGGGAACCAACTTTTTACACGGGCAGATAGTGACAGGAAAAGGAGGAATGGCTTTAAACTAGAACAGGAGAGGTTTTGGTTAGATGTTATACAGAAATCCTTTACCAGAGGTTGGTAAGGCACTGGCACAGCTGCCCAGAGAAGCTGTGGTGCCCCATCCCTGGAGGAGCTCAAGGCAGGTTAGATGGAGCCCTGGGTACCTGAGCTGGTGGGGGGCAGCCCTGTCCATGGCAGGGGTTGGGGCTGCGTGGGCTTTGAGGTCCCTTCTAAACTCAGCATTTCTGTGATTCTGTGGTTACATGTGCTCAGAGTTGGCCTCAAGCAGTGACACACACCCACTGAAGAGTCAGTGGCCCTGTGATGACTGCTCTGCGCACATTAAGCACGGAGAAGGACACAAGCTGAACCATCTGCGGAGCTGCATCTGAATCCTCAGTGGAATATGGTGTCTCCACTGCTCCCCATTTGAAACAAATGAGAACACAGCTGCAGCTTGCTACTCCTCAGAGGCAGCAATGGTCCTAACCTTCAGAATTCAAGAGACAGGCTTACATATGACGTAGTGGAGCCTGAAAGCACCACTCACAGGGCTGGCACAATCTAACCCACATGTGGCATAGCGCAGACAAAAGCACAATCCTGAATACAAAGAAGCCTAATCATAAAACATAACTGTAATAAGGTGACAAGCAATCAGCAGACATTTGCTTCCCACTTTTTCTTCAAGCAGAGAAGGTCTGAGGAGACTGAAAGCGAACTCGCAAAATGAACCTGCTTTGATCAACTCAATCAAAAATGCCTGTTCCTTATCTGCTTATTTAGAACCCAACTGCAGTTACATATTTGTTTAGGTACCTAAATATGCACTATAATGAGAGCATCTGTTCTTACCTTGCTCTCCTCATCTTATTTCAGTTGCATTCATCCTTGCTTTAAAATGGAAAATTTTAAATGGAAATAGGAGGAGGCCAGTCCAGAGAGCTAATATGAATAGTAAGACACATTAAATCCTCGTGATAACTCCATTAACTGCAGGTTCTTACCTGAGAATAAATGTGACCTGCTAATCTCCACTCGCAATTGCATGCTTAATAGATAAAAAACAATTCTACTAATTTAGTAGAAATACAAACAGTATTACCAATAGCTGAAAATGAAATTTTTGTGCCAGAAAACAGCACGATGAGTCACTGTGAAAACAAGACAGTTATTTGCTAAAACCAAGGACACACGCACACTTCTAACACTGTTACCCATGACTGTATAAAAAATGCATTAAACTACCAAGCAAGCTAAGTACAAGTTCTGCTCCTAGCAGTTCATAAGTTTGATTTCATTAAAAACTATGTAAATCATAAGCTCAGAAAAGAGAAAGGGCTGCATAAATGTTCAACTCTAGGAACCTGTCTGCTTGGGATGTGCTCTGTTTCTGATTTTTAATTAGCCAAGATTGCTCTAAAACGACAATACATGTTTCAGATCGATAGTTTGCTCTAAAATGTTAATCTCCACTTCTGTACTTCTGTATTGAAGACAGGAGAGAGGCACATGGAGCACACAGGAGAGAATGGATGGTACAACAGTGGAGATGGCACATAAATGGAAATGGAAGGAGGAAATGTGTAACAAACAAAGACTACATGTGCAAGCCTAAGAATGCTGAAACCATTCTCACCCCTGTTAAGCAGCCACACAAATACCAGTATTTTCAGATGTAATCATTTAAATCTACTTCTGTAGCATGAAAAAAGTTGCAGCACTGCAGAAAATTTCAGACAGGCAAATTTGACATAGACCAAAATAGCACCCTGAAGAGAAGATCAGCAGCAAGAGCAAGATAGAGGGTCAAACACCAAATCAAATGCCTCTTACACACAAAAATAATCAACATCATGCAGTGACAATCCATATAAGCCAAGGGAAAAAAAAAAAAAAAAAAAAAAAAAAAGGAAGAGAGAGGAAGAGGGAATCATTTTACTTCAATCTTCTGCATCTATGCAACTGAGACCCTCCATCACAAGTGAATTTGAAGGGTTCAAAGCAGAAACTCAGCAAAATTAAATTATTAAGAAAGAACACATGAAGACCTTAGCAGAATTCTGTTAAGCCTATGTTGGAGAATGTGCATTAGCAAATTAAATATGGACACACAAATCCTGAGAGAAGTAGAAAAACCTTTTATTTCCTGTTACTTTTAGTGGAAGGAATGCCATAAACTGCAAAATATAACACAAAGTAAATAATTATTTGTAGCCAGTAGCATTGTATTTATTTGAACACAAAAGACGTAGTACAGACTAGAAAACTGATTAAAATGTGTAAGAGATCATTTAAGAGAGCTTAAAAAGCCTTCCTCGGGAACGTGTTACTAAAGGAAAGGAATTCAATGATGTTTCTGCAGATGGAATTCCTTTTTCAGGCATGAATTCTAAGCAAAGGGCAAATGATTTAAACAACTGGTACAAAATAAGCCAGAAGAAAGATATATGTAAACTCTGCTTAATGTTACACGCAAGTTAAGGTACAATGTACCACATTTATAGTCATAGACAGAAACTGTAAGGGCTTCCTGGCAGTATTATTTCTAGACAAACATTTGGGAGTTATGCTTAGGGACAGAAAAAAAGCCAGCTTGCTACTCAAAAGAAATGCTGTCTGTGTTTATTTCAATTACTATCTATTTACTGTATGGAGAGAAATACTGCCCTTTACTATTTTCAGCTCTCCAATGAGAAAAAAAAGAGCTGCAACAGTATATACAAGGCTTTTGCTGCACGGTAACAATTAATAGGTATTTTCTATTGGCAACAGTGCATGAAGAAGAACACAGCCTTAGGCTTCAGCTGGCTCAATTTGCAGGGCCAGCGAATAGAGAAGGTATCTTTCCAAATTCAGCTGTGCTGACCTGAGAGTCCCTGAAAGACAATAAATTTGAAAATCCAAAGTGTCATTTCATCCCAGTACTTTATAAAACATGTCTGAATGACACTTGGACATTTTTAAAATAACTAACATAGGTCTTGCTCACCTGGATTTTAGCCTGCACTAATGCAAACACAGGATTACATGACCATGAATTTCTAATGGCAAAGCAGAAATAAAAAGCAATACAAATTGGTGTGGCACAGTATGGGAAAAGCCTAAATTCACTCCACTGCAGGAAGGGACACAAACTTGACTCCAGCTCAGTTTCAGTAATGGCCTAAAAGACCCACTGACATCTTGAATTTGTGGCAGAAATATTGTTCCAGCACTGAAGAATTTAAATACTCTCCAGCTACTATATAGTCCTCTCAAGAAGTAGGTATATAGTTCTGCTCATCACAAGCACCACTAGCAACAAAATCTCTAGATTCATAAAGAAAGAATCAATAAATGGAGTCTCCTAAACTTCACACACGAAGGAAGGCTTTCAAACACTACAGAGCCAGCAGATAATTAATTAATTGAAAGGATCGTGTCTGATGCCATGAACTACCTTTACTTGGATAATTAGTCTTCACTAGTAAACTCACAACAGTGAGAATTTCGATCAGAAAAAAAAAATAATGAGCCAGAAAGCAATGGTCATCTGATAAGCAATCATCTTTTCTGTATCTGCCATCTTTTCTGTAGATGTAACAACACAGACTCTTTTAGGAAATTCAGTAACAAAAGCATTTGACAAATTGCAGAGTTTGCTTTTCTTTACCTTATTCTTTGTGATTCCAATGGAGATCAACACCTCCTGTTGCAACATTTTTATCTTAAATTCCCATAAACACACAATTTGATACTGCTTCACACAATCTGTGTGTGATCACGTGTAGAAAATCCTGACTAAAATGCAGATGCATCTTGTGAGAAGGTAGGTAAAAATCACTTTCTCAACTTACACACCATCGATCTGTTCTCCATGCTGAATTTCACATTCACGTCTGATTAGGAACAGGCTTCTTAAATGCATTTCAGAACAAGGTCATGCAGCAAAATAATATATATTAATACTGACCTACAGTGCCACATATGTGAGAGCAGGTGAGATCCATTGCTGCTTGTTCCTGAATTACTTAGGCTTCATAGAAACTTTAAGGCTGGAATCACAGAATCACTGAGGTTGGAAAAGACTCTAAGATCACCTAGTCCAAATGTCATCCCATCACACCATGCCCACTAACCATGTCCCTCAGTGCCACATCTACATGTTTCCTCAACACCTCCAGGGATGGTGACTCCATCACCTCCCTGTTTCAATGCCTGACCACTCTTTTGGAGAAGAAATGTTTCCTAACATCCAACCTTAACCCCTCATAGTGCAACTCGAGGCCATTCCTTCTCACCCTCTGTATATCACACACAGCCTGTTTGCACTCATTTGTCCAGATGTGCTTAGAAGCTGAAACAGGCCATGCACCTGACTACAAAAACATCAATAATTCAAGACCACAGAAACGGGCATCTGGGAAAGGAAGTAGCCTGCTCACTGGGATTCCCCATTACTCATATCACTGCTTGCAGCTAGCTCAACATCATCTCCTGCATTCTGCCACAAGTTCCTCAGTACCATGCTCTGCAGTAGAACAAATCACTCGACTTGTTTTAATTAAAAGGTAATTTTCCTGGGTATGGGGAATGTTTCAAACATGCAGTATACACAGCTACAAACACTGATGTTAAAGGGGTACATAATCATGGCATGCAAATATCAACGACAGCCTGAAATGATAGAATGTGAACAGTTCACCAAGAGGAAAAAAGGAAACATTTAAGGGCAGAGTACCAATAAAAGGATGTTTTACCCAAAGGTCACTGGAAAGTGAGACAGTTTGCCAAGGGAAGCAGCGGCTATGGCTTCTGCACAATACAGGATCCAACATCTGTTTCAAGATTCATGACATACTTCAACAAGGAAAGAACTGGGCTACAAGCACATACAGCTTTCTTCCTACATCAGCCGAGGTTTGCTTTGTCTTTTTTTTTTTTTTTTTTTCTTACAGACAACACTATGTACCACATGCACTCAAGACCCCCTCCCTCCCATAACGCTTAAGTGTATTTTCAAATTTTTCAAGCAGGCTTAATATCTGCATTTTGAAAAGCAAAAAAACAAACAAACAAAAAAAACCCACTTCAGATTCTTTTCCACAGCTTGTATTTAAACAATAAAGAGTTTTTCAAGACTCAAGAGTATATATTACAAGGATCAGACTGGAAGAGATACAGTAATCTACACAAAATGAGAAGAATTTCAGCCTGCAATGATACTGAATCCATATGTCAAGTCATGTAGAAATGAGCATTAACAGGAACTCTTAAAGACCATTGGGCTAAGGGAGAATGTAATCAATATTAAACACCACCTAATTTATGTCTCTAAATCAAATCTGACAGCCTAGACAACACAATAAGCTTTCCAAATCCATAAATATTTGCAAAAAAATCATACTCTTATCAAGGGCAAAAAAAAATAACTGCAAATTTCAGAAGATACAGACACTCAAGCTAACATCTGGATATTACAGATCAGGTGTCCAGCGTCCATAGACACAGTCACACAAGATGCTTGATTTAAAAAACAAGTAAACAAAATATATACCTATGTGTTTATCCACAGCAGGCAAAGAGGCTGAAGACTGACTATAAGCCAGGTGAAATACACAGTACAATACTGTCATAAATTCACAGGCTCATCTAGGCAGTATAGCCATGGCAGATTGATAATCAGGTGCAGATTAGCGTACAAAAAACACATGGATGAAATGTTATTTTAAAATAATCAGTTAAACTGCATGGTGAAATAGCAAGCAGATTCCAGTATCATTTCCAAAGACTCACTCAATTGCTCTAGAAGCATCCCCCCCCCTCCCCCCCTCCCATGAAATAACAGCAGACAATGGCACAGGTAGCTATAATTAGGACTTGCTCTTCTTCTCTACCCAAGGGCAATGCTGCCTGGACAGACCCAACTCCACTCATGTTGCCTTTAAAAAGTGAAAGCTACCCTGCAGTCTATTCAGCTGTTGCTGTAATATTCAGTTTCCCGTTAGCAGCTCCTAACGCTTTTTGACTTAGTCGAGGATATATTCAGGAAATCCTTTCAACTGTGCACTGTCGATAACGTCTCAGATAGCAATCATTAGAAAGAAAAACATTACTTAGTTTTCTTCTTGAGCCAGTCAGTCCAGATAAGACCCAGGCACATCCCACAGGAGCATTCAGATTTGACACCCTCATAGAAAAAGCGAATGTGAACCACGTGGCCTCATCAGCTGGGGCTTGCTGCAGAAAGGTGTTCAAGTTCTTTTTGTGAGTAATACAATGCACGCACACCTCCTTTATTCCCTAGACAAGAAAAAGCCATTTCACTTCATGGAGCGCAATGTATTCTCAAATATCGCAGCTAGGCAGGAATAGAATGAAATTCCAACTTGGGATATATCTTTTCCAAGTCACTGAGAGTCTGGCCACCCTGCTGCTGCAGGAGCAGATATGCCACTGGAAGGAGAGCGGAGGCCAGCACCCTCCCAGTCATACTGCTCAGCAAATGAAAGGGTATATGGTACGTAAGGGACAGTAGTTCAAAAGACTCATCTGCCCAGCTGTCCCTCTTTTCAGCACAGTGCAGGTTGATGATTTTGGCCACGGATGACCTTGCTGCTCCCATAGACCTCGTCAGTTTTGTAGGGATAAAGTCTGTTTCCTGCAGCAGTTTTATAAGGGACTACTGCTGGTTGGTTAAATCCCCTTGAGAGATGTGAAAGCAGTGGAAATGGGGCCAGGTGAATATACAGCTTTACAACTTTATCAATGCCAAAGGACTCTGCACCTCTTTGAATAAAAGTCCTGAAGCTCACCATTTTATTAAATCAGCATCTCTAGAAGTACTAATACAAGAATTGTAGCAATTCTACACTAACAGATGCTACTAGATATGGACAAGCAAATGTAACCAAAGGGCAGCTTTACCTGAAGGCCACCACTACTGCACTTAAGGAACCTCCATTTCCAGCCAGTCTCTGGGAACAGACCTAACAGGGATCACCTCAGTGCAGCTCTGCATTAGACCTGAGAAGCCTTGCCAAACACAACCTGCAATCACTCCCCATCTTCTCCCCCACATACACGAGAGAAGTTCATACACAAGTATGCGTGTAGAGCCCTGGGAACACATTAAGAGTTCAAGCACTGTAAAAATATGACCAAATCTGAATTGAAATCTGCTTTGTGCAGCTTTCCAAAAGCCTATGGCACACACAAGAGCCCAATGCATCCCCTCCTCCCGACTCCTTGCTGTTAACTCCTCACTGCTTTGCACGGATAAAAGCTGGCTAGACACACTTCAGAGTCCATCAACCCTAATCAAAGCTTGGCCTTGGTGCTCATGACAGTGCGACAAATAGTGCTCGTTTCCTATGTTTATATATGTTTTCAAAGGATTAGCAATAAAAGCACTTTTAAATGACTGCGTGTTTGCAACATGAATCATCACTGTCAATTGGAATTTCATCCAAAATGAAGAAGGACTGGACTCAACAGCGACCCAAGCTGTATTCCTTCAGCAAACAGAGCCACGTGCACGCAGTCAGTGAGAGGCTGAGGGCAGGATGCCAGAAGGTGAACATCACTCTCCTGCTAACCATCTCTTCTGTAACTCACTTATCTGATGAAGTTAGAAGTGTTCTTCACAGTTTCTTTTTAGAAAAACAACTACAGAGTGAATTAATCTTTTAGAACTACTTAACTCTGCCTTTGCATACTCAGGGCATTAGAAAATATGCAGCTGTCTCCCACCGAGCAGAGATGTTTCACTTTCAGAGCCTGGTAGACAAGAACCTATTCTCATGCCTGAATCCCACCACACTGAGACTGACAGCAAAAGCACACTGCAGGTGGTCCGCACAGATGCCACTGGTCTCCTGCTGTGCTCCACTTCTGCTGTGCTCCCTTCTGGAGAGCCTGTTTGGAATGTGAAGCAACCAGACAAATGGCCCCAGTGACAGCAGCCCACTCAGAGCAGCCCTTTTCCTGAACGGCCACCCAGCTTTCTCTCGTAGCAAGAGTGGTGGGGGAAGAGCCTGGGATGCTCCAAGGAAAAAACAGCTGGGGACAGCCTGCAACTGCAAGGACAACTTGTGCAGTCTGAAGTCCATTCTCAAAGGTCCTGTTGAAAGGACAGGCTGGGATCAGGCCAGACAAGCAATCCCGGCAAGTTTAATTTGGCCCTGGGGCAGCTGAGTGAGTTGCTTTAGAGCAAAGAAAGAGGTTGATGGTATTAGTCCTGCAAAACAAATTGCTTGCAGGATTTATTATCATCACTATAATAATTGTGGTCTGCTTGTGGTACCTAAGAGATGTTAAAATCTACAAGGGCTTGAAGGCTCAAGTCATCAAGTAACGTGTCTTGAAGACAGAAAGACAAACAGATCTGAAAACTGATTATTGCAAAAGGCAATCAAATCCACAGGAGCATGTCACTATTTAGGTCCTCCTCACAAAGCATTTTACAGCATTTTACAGTTTTAAAGTGTCACCACCAATCTCACTGTTGCACTCTGAACTATTCTGTAAACTAATTTTTTTAACAAATAACAATTACCATTACTACAACAAGGCTAGAAAATGTCTACTATCTTCTTTCTAATTCCTTGTATGCCCCAGAAAGCATTCTGTGGTTCACCAAATTTGTGAGGGAATACTATGACACTGTTTCTTTTGCTTTCTGCACCCTTCCACTTGGAATGATATATTTCACATGGTAAAAATAAGCAGAAAGCCCACCCACCTTACCAGCAAAGGTTGAATATGACTAGATCATGACCGTAGTACTACTGGAGGCAGAGAAAGATCTTTCTCTTCCCAGAACACTAACATCCAAATTGGAGGTGACCTTAAGACAACTAATGTTTGTGTTCTTCAGACATCTGGCTGTTCCCTCTTTCTAGGCATAGCTCAGCCTGGCAGAAGCCCTGGTTTCCTGCCCCAAGGAAGAGCCCTGCTGCTTGGCTCCAGATGAAGTCTCTTCCAAAGCCCTACTCCAGCTCATGCTCTCCAATTCCCCAGTGAAAGACAGGCAGGATTTCCCTCCCAGGGCAAGCACCCTCTCCCTTGAGGGAAATCCCTTCTGGTAAATGCTGGAAGACAAACCAAGATTAAAGGCGCTATATTGAGATTCGTGTGTCTATATACAAACCAGACCATGCTTCAAGCTTCCCGCTTTGCCCCACTGAGATGTTTGTTGTGCAATCTCAAGGCTATTTTTAGTCACTTGCATAGAAAATTGCATTCCAAATTACCAACGGATCTCTTGAAATAAGTATAATACAGCTTTCTGATGCTTGAGCCAAAATACATGGCAGTTTTTTATGCTCTCTGTAAATGCTGCTAAGATATAAAAACTCAAGCAGAAATCTCACGTAAGGAAGGTGACCATCCCTCTTCACTTCACGAAATTGTTTGAAAAATGTTCCCAGAACCTCTGCAGATTTTCATATCCGTTACACACATCACCATTTCAAAAATAGCTCATAAATCAGAGTGAATTCAGCAGAGAATAGCGGATGATTAATCAGCTAACCTAGACCTAAAAATTAAAGGGTATTGCTTGGTCAGGCAACACAGTGAGGGTGAGATATTATTTAACTCTCTATGAGTGTTCATGAAATCACTACATAGATACCAGCATCAGAGAGGAAAAAGAGCTTTCGTTGTGTGACTCAATGCAGGTGTAACATTTTTCTTGTACTCACCTTTAGTAATACACCTTTATACTTGTTCAGCTAACATGTATTTTAACTTACTTTTCACCAACAAAAACCTTCCAGTTGGCTATACAGACTCTACCTCCTGGAGCTCTTCTTTGAGTCAACCCCAGTGCTCAATTCGAAGTGTAATTGTGACATAATTATCAGTCATCCCACTCACATGGAATATATGCTGGATCAAACATGTCATCGGTTAATATACGACCATCACAGCAGGTGTGATAGTCTTAAAGTCTTCATCTGCGTGAATTATAATTGCCAATTCACTGTGACATTTTGGTGCAACAGTGGCCTTGTGCTGACTCAGGCAACAGCCCATCCAGCAGTATTAGAAAACAGAGGAGGTGGTACCGGGGACTCGATCTCCGAACCAAACAAACTTCAAAAGCTCACCTAAAGCTACCACTAGCTCAGCCCTGAAGAGGCCAGTGGCATCTGAACAAATGCCAGTTCCCATGCTCTCAGGCTGCCCCGAGACACAAACCACAGAACAAAGCTGGGAGATCTGCCTCAAAAGCACACTGCTGCTCTGAACTAACATGCAAAGCAGATGCTTCCTTACGTACTTTTATGGAAATCATGAGACTTTAATTATCAGTCCTAAAAAGCAGAAGAAAAGCCCTCCACACAAATCACTGTAATTTGCTTTGCCGATAAATTAATTGCTATTAAATACTATAACACGGTATAATTTTTATCTCACAGTAATCAAAACAATCCAAGAACGTGATTTGTACTTAGACCATATAATTATTCAGAGTTAATAAGAACAGCACTAAGAATGGTATCAAGTGCTGCAGGTCAACAAGCATTTGATTTTGGCTGGGCTACTCATAGACAATATGTGTGCAAGCATGGACTATGCAGAGAATCGATCTATCTATGTCATCCTGCCAGGCTAGATGCGGCTCTGGGCAGCCTGGTCTGGTGGTTGGCGATCCTGCACATAGCAGAGGGGTTGAAACTATATGATCATTGAGGTCCTTTTCAACCCAGACTGTTCTATGATTCTAAGATACGATTCTATTCATCAGTGCAGGAGAATGAGTTTCCCAGTGAAATCCCTCTTGCTGCTCATACGCGATGCAAAAGTTCCCTGCTTCTGTATGCCTGCACGACAACCGAGTGGGTATGACAGTACTCAAAACGAAACGCACTACCGAAAAAATAACAGCAGAAACCCTCAAGCCTCCTTCTACTATGGTCTGTCGGCACCAGGCTTAAGGAAAGCACAAGGAGAAGCCGACTTCCACAGCCAACACCGAAGGCACCGCCGCGAACCTGACGGAAGCGCCTCAGACCAGCACCGGGCAAGGGGACCGGGGGTCTCTCGGCCCCGACCTACGGCTCCCACGCGGCCACAGCAACGGCGTCGAAGCGCCGCGCATCACGGCGCGCATCAGCGCGGACGACAGCAGCATCGCACCCGGCACGCTTCGCTCGTGCCGCCGCTTATTTACGAGTTCAGAAGAAGACGCAGCCGGTTGTTTTTATGTGGCTTTTTTTTTTTTTCTTCTGCCCGAGCAACTGAGAAAATGCTCCTAATAAGGTTCGCAGAAAGGAAACGGCTTCTCGACGGCGCTAAGCCCTTGAGAAGGAAACAAAAAAAAAGCTCTCGCTATCAGCCGAAGAGCAGAGGACGGCGGGGCCGGGACAGGCAGCGCCCGGGGGTGCGGGGCAGCGCTTGTTTAGGGCGAGCAGCACCCGGACACCGCTCTGCGCGCCTCCCAAGCGCGCTCACGGCTTTTTCTGCTTCGGCCCAACCCCGCGCACGGGACAGCCGAGGGGAGCGGCCCCCAGCTCCAGGCGGCCCCCGACCCGCCGGCACCTGACCCGCCGGCACCTGCTCGGGGCCGTCCCTCGGGAGCGGCACCCGCAGCCGACCCCGGCCGCGTACGGCACTCACCGCGTAGCGCAGCGCCGGCCGCTCGCCGAACACCGAGTCCCCCATGGGCGCGGGGCTCAGCTCCTCTCGGCTCCGCTCCTTCGGGGCTCCCGCCCGGCAGCCGCCGCTCCCGCCCCGCCCCGGCAGCCGGCAGCCCCGGAGAGGAGGAGGAGGAGGAAAAGAAGGCGGAGAAAGGGGGCCCGCTCTCCGCCCGCCGCTCCGCCCGGCTGAACCGGCACAGCCCCGACAGCGGCACCGCCAGAGGAGAAGCCGGTGTCCAGGTTCATCCTAGTGGATAGGGATAGAGGAAAACGAATACAACTCCAAAGTTTCAGTCGTTGTTTGTTTGATTGCTTTCTTAACACGTGTATTTGGTAAGGTGTGATTCCGGAGTCCCTGCCCGCCCGCGACGAGGGTGGAAGTCCTAGAGGTCCTCCCACCCCAAACCAATCTGTGAACCCACGATTCACACAGAAAAGGAAACAAATCCTAAATGAAAACTCTACTCTCCTGTTATAATTAGAAGCAACTTGCCTAGCGAGACTGTGGTGTTGCCATCAACGGCAGTGTTTAAAAATACATAAACTTTGGGCAGCAGTGACCTAAGCAAGGAGAACTGACCTCAGGCCTGGGCTGGGCTTGATGCTCTTCTGCTTCCATCTTTGTAATCATTTCTCAGTGCTTTGCAGGAACAAGGTATGTCCCCCAGTTACTATGAGTCCTCCTCCATGGAAACAATGCATGTGAAATTGGTGACCTTCACTGGTTTTGACTTAAAATCTAGGCAAACAGGTTACCAGTGCTTTGCAATACCTTCTTAGAGACATTTGGGTAGAAACTCAGGATACCTACCTAGAAACACACAGTTGAGCCAAAGTTCCTTTCCCCCCTGCTAGGTAAGTGCCATGCCCAGCAATCTATGGATCCTCCATAGGCCTTCATTCCCATTGCAGAGGAAAGTATCTTCAGAGTTCCCGTGCACAGGGAGGGAATTTTTCAGCTCACTTTGCCTTCGACAAAGCACGGAATAATTGCATTTATACATTAAACTCGCTGTTGTTTATTCATCTGTGCTAAACCTCCTGCTGGAAAATGAGGCAGAGAGGTATCTGAGCGATTGCAGAGAACGTGTTGGAAAGCAGCACCCAACAGAAGCAAATATTATGCACTGAACGTTTCAAATCACCAAGCAAAAATAAGTACTTAAATAAAAGGCAAGAGCGGAGCACCCGGTTCTCCATTATGAAGTTCTGCTTTTTACTCCACACACACCCTCTCCACTGAGTCCTAGTGCTTTTCCTCTGCATGGCAGCTGTGGCACTCAACTGCAGGAAGTAGCAAAAAGCAGATGGAGAGGCGTGCACTACGCCTACCCCCAGGCTGCATCACTGCCCGCTCTTTAGCCCTGTCTGCTGACAGTGATCAACGCAAAGGGGAACACTGAACATCAAAGAAGGATGGGATTAAAACCTGAGGGCCGTGTTTCAATAAGCACCCCAAAATGAAAAGAACAGTGTGGAAAAGACAGAAATCCACAGCAAGAAGGTATAGGAGAAATAGCCTAGCAAAAGCAGAGGTGCAGAAGAAACAGAATTATCTGGGATAAGGCAGAAAAATAGAATAGCAAGAAGACTGCAAGAGGAGAACAACTAAAGGTGAGGTTTTTCAGGTTGAACTTGTCTGTCCTGGCATTGCTTGTCAACGAGAAGCAGCGCAGTCTGTGACCCCCATGCATCCCTCCACCTCCTACCGTTGCCTCTTCAGGTGCCCACTGCAAGGTAATGCAGCAGAACGAGTGCAGAGTTTGCTCCCATGCAGCAGGCTCAGCCAGCTCACCAGGGAGATGCGTGCTGGAGCTGGCATGAAGGACTGCAGCAGCTTGAAGGGCAAGCGTTTTTCTAGTATTTCCATACCCAAAATCTTAAAGCATTTGGTAAGTTGCAGGTTTCAGAACTGTAATAGTGCAGTTCAACACTCTTCTGTATCTAGTAACAAAGTGTAAAAGCAATTGCTAATTAGAGAAGGTGTGTTCAAAGGCCAGACCTTATGACCAAGGAGTACCTGACTTCACATTTCATAGGATTACAGAATCAAAGAATGGCCTGGTTTGAAAAGGACCTCAAAGATTATCTAGTTTCAACCCCCTTGCTATGTGTAGGGTCGCCAACCGCCAGACCAGGCTGCCCAGAGCCACATCCAGTCTGGCCTTGAATGCCTCCAGGGATGGCGCATCCACAGCCTCCTTGGGCAACTTGTTCCAGCATGTCACCACCCTCTGAGTGAAAAACTTCCTCCTAACATCTAACCTAAACCTTCCCTGCCTCACTTTAAAACCATTGCCCCTTGTCCTATCCCTATCCACCCTCATAAACAGTAAACAGTCATACCCCCTCCTGTTTATGTGCTCGCTTCAAGTACTGGAAGGCCACAATGAGGTCTCCCTGGAGCCTTCTCTTCTCCAAGAGCAATTCACAGCATCTGGAGCACAGCCCTGATGTGCAATGAGCAACTCCAGGCAGAGCTGTGCTACTCAGTTTCTTGCTATCACCTGCCCCTATTTTAAGCCATTTTGCCTCTAGCATTAACATGCTGATCCTTCATAGAACTTCAGGCTAACTTTTCCTTTTTCACACTCATTTATGCTTTGTCCCCTGTGTTCCTTCCAAATTTCCTTCCTATTTTATTCACCTGTTAATGGCTGCCCAATGGATGCATGCAACTCACATTAGAATGTGAACACCTCTTAAAAGTTCAGCTTCACACAAAAACCTTACAAAGGTCTTACAAAGCATAATAGTTAACTTCATGCACATCATTCCAAGGCTACTCAATTAAGAAAAAAAATATATAAACTAGTTTTGGGGTGGTTTGTTTTTGTTGGGTTTTTTTTTGGTTTTTTTTTTTTTTTTTTTTTTTTTTTTGCATTAATTAATATTAAATCTGTTTAATTGTATGAGTCCTTGCAATTTTTTGTGTTTTCCATTGTTCCCATTGTGGTTGTTCCCTATGCTGCTTTAAGAAGCTATAGTGTGTGCGTTATACCTGAAAATGTAAACTGAAGTAAAACCTTCACTCCTTCTTTCCTATTTATCACTTACTGCTGACAACAGAAAAGGAGAATGAACAGTGTTTCAGCTACACTTTAGTTGTTTCCAACCTAGCATCTGGTAAATGAGTAAGTGAGTTTTATAGTGCTGATCGTGGATGATGCCAGTTTTTGTTTTTTTCAGCATTGCTCTGTAGACTGAGTGCTTTCTCCACACTAATTGCTCCAAAACAAAATAAACCAGCCCCACAGCTGCAGACAGCACGCAACTGTGATACTGGAGAGGAACGACTTCTCTGCTTCTCCAACATGACTCCTGGAACAAAGGACTCAAGCTGCCCAATGTCACATCAGTTGAGGTACAGAAAAGTCTCCAAATCCACTCTATGAAGGGAGGGAAGGCAGCTTGGTTCTTCCTCCCTAAATTTAAACACGTGCAGTTGCTTCTCAGATTATCACCCTCGGCTTCCCTGCAATGTGGGAAGAAGCAGAGACATCCAATGAACAATTTCTGTCATTCAAAGTAGACATCTAAAACAGGTCAGACAAACTGGTCCCCAGAAGTGCCTGCCCAGGACACTCAATGCAGATGTCTGCCCCTTAGAGTGGGGAGGCTTACCCTGCGAGTTACAAGGTATGGGCTCAGCTTTTACATCTCACTCAGAACTTGCAAAAAGGGTCTTAACAGCTTCAGTATCTCGGCTGTTTTTATTCCTATAAACAGCAGTGCTTACCTGGTGTAAAACAGTCCACATTTTCAGGTTTGAAAGAACTTCAAACAAGCATAAAGGTCTTGTTTTGCTTGACCTTTCTAATAGCTTTATGAATGCAGCTTCCACACAGAGCTAGTTCCAAATCTGGAAAAGGCCTGCCTCTGTAGCTGCTGAACCAGGGCCAAGCGTGATACTGGCAGCACACTTCTTCCTTAGGGAATCAGCACTTTTCTTGTTCCAGCCAAATGTTCATTTGGTCAGTTACAGTGTAAGTCTATTTCCCAAAAAGAAGAGAGAGGAAAGAGAAATGCACAATCATCCATTAACAGACACTAGAAAGTAAGGAATCAAAATTCAGGGACAGTACACTACAAAAATCCTTTGCTCAGGAATAGCCTTCTTTTGTTGTTGTTTTAAAGAAGTTCTGATTTGCTATCTATCAAAATATGTTGATAGTTTCTTGCCAGTTTTGTAACAGAACGAGGGGAAACGGTACGCAAAGAATGAAGTACCATTTCATCTCACTCAAAGAGATGCTTTTTCACAATAGTGATGTATATCTTCATAGACAAAATAAATCCTGTTTTAGAAGAACTTTATTACTGTAATTTTCTGGATATCTGAAGCCCCTTTATATGAGATTTAGTGCACTGGACAAGCATGACACCATCACAGCTCTTAAGGCATACAGGTATCAGAGTGTCACTCCTATCAGCATCAAGGAAGCTGGAGTTTTATTCCTAGGAAGCCAATAGAAAGCAGCAGAGGTTGTATTCCTCAAACACAGCCTCTCTAGGAGGTAAAAGCATAGAGCAATCATGCCCTGCACACACCCACATCATGGTCCAGCACTTTCCAACTCTGCAAAGCCCATGAGTGGAAACCAGGCCCCAGACTTTTCAATCAAACGTGCAGGCTGCTCTGCAGAGAGGCAGGAGCAGCATTTGTTCTTAGGAATGGCAATGCTAAGCCAGTGCTAAGAGGAAGTCTTCCCTCCACCTTCCCCACACCCACACATGAGGACAGCCACTGCTACTACTGCCTGACGGGCACCATTTGGGAAGGAGCAGCAGCAATGCACAAAATAGCCCCAGGGCCAAAACCAGCTTTTCTGGGAAGTATTCAGTATAAGAGATCGACACTCACAGAAACCTCAAGCAAAAAAGAAATAAAGAATGTCTGCTATCACACATCCCGGAGGTCATTAACACTGATGCCACTGCCACTGGAATTTCACTCAGGTGTTTCATTCTGGTTACTACATTCACCTTTTTTTTTTCATTTAATACATCACTATACTCTTTAATTGCTAAGTCACAGAATGATGTTCTGTATATGTTCACTGCACATTACTGTACTATTGGTCACCAACAGCTTGGCAAAGAAACTTAATCTAAGATTACTACATTAGAAGAATGATAAATTACTTCTCATTCCTTGTGTCTGCATGTTGTTCTCCAGCATCAGTGAAAATTCAATACAATATCTTTAAACTAAAACTCCAAGCTACGAACTTGTAAGTCAAATCTATGACCCTACCATGTAGCATAGAATGGCTTTTCAATAAAGATTAACGTTTACCCTCTGCAAGTCACTATAATTCATTCAGTTGTTAGAGCTGGAGAAGAAATTAACAGGTATCCTGCAATATTTTTCTCTCCTCAGAGGCTGCAATTTAAATAAATGGGACCACTCACTGTTCCATGTGAAGATAAATGACATTCAGGCCTCTTTTTTTTTTTTTTTTTTTTTTTTTTTTGTTTGTTTTTTATTTCTGTTGAGTTTTCCTTCCTGATAGAAGGAGCCAAAAAGGCAGACAGAAATAAAGTGAAAAAAAATAAAGGGGTGGATGAAGAAAAAAAAGCAGCAAAATGGAAGCAAACATAACTTACAAGCTTAGAGCTTCAAAAGAGTTTAAATCTTAAACATATAAACAAAAAATCTCAGCAGATATAGATGTAGATGATACCCATCTGGGTAAACAACAACAAGCTGGGAGATTTTTCTGGTTACTGAAAGTGGGCATAACTCCATGCATTTCCTTCCTTGTTTATCTCCTTGCAACTCGTGTTCACTATAAGCTTCACTACTGGGCTGAGCTCACTATCAATTACCCTCCTATCTAAAATGTGTTCTGAGAACTGTAGAGGGAGAAGGGCACAATTTTCTTCCATTACATGTGACTTTTACAGAAATTGCAGCTATTCAAGAAAAATAACAACCACTAACTTGAAAAAAATCAGCTCCAGATACATGATTTGCTCTCTGACTAGAAATAGAAGTGCCTATTAACAACTGACAGAAGCAAGGGCTTCTATCTAAATTTATCACATGGATATTTGTCAAGAATTTGGGAAGCATAGGGTTATTTCACATAACTAATGTTTACTCCATGCTGTTTTGTGGATAGAATAGTTAAAATTCGTTTGGTGTGCAAAGTAGTAATTATAGAACAAATTCCCAAGAAGTAATGCGACTACTGTAAGTTTGTTTTAACGTTGTCATCTGTAAACCAGTTTTCAAGACTGAAACAAGACTAAGACTGCTGTGACCAAATACAATAATATTTGTAATTCTTAATTACTCTTCAAAAGAAGCTACTGTTTAACAAGTTTCAGGCTATATCTGAAATGGTTACACATGTCAAGTTTTTGCAGTTGCCAATAATTTGGTTATCTGATAAGCTGATGGGCTTTGTATCACTGTTCTCTAAATATCAGCTATAAATTAGAGTAAGGGTATTATTCATAGCATTCATAGACCTGGCCCTGTACAACCTGGTCTCGTGGTTGGTGACCATGCACATAGCGGGGCGGGGGGGGGTGAAACTGGATGATCACTGTGGTCTTCTTCAACCCAGTCCATTCTATGATTCTATGATTCACAGGATTTGGCTGAAGAGCTAATTTCCAGATTATAAGGAATCATGTTTTTCAAAATCTGACTTCCATCCAGCTGAGACCAAAGCCAGCATCTTAAAATTTCTTGTGAATTGTAAATTGGCACACTTGTTTTGAGCCAGAAAATAACAAATCATGAAGCAGTCTCCTTGGGTACTGCTACCATAACTGTTAACAACAAACCTAACACAAACTCTCCTTTTCTCTAAGCCCTGGAGGAGCTCCTGCAAAACTACCCTCAGAATGACAGCCCTGGGAGCATCCCAGGACATCCCAGCTGCAGGGCAGGGAGCCTGGGAATCCAGAGAGCCAGCCTAGGAACTGCCAAGGAACTTGTATGTGCCACAGTCCTGCAAAGTCCTAAAATCTTGGCATTTGGCACATGGCATGGAAGGACCATATCTGGCTGTGCCAGGCCCTGGCAGGTGGTCTCTCCCACTGCCTGTCCCACAGCCAGAGAGCCCAGCACAGTGCCACTACTATGTGGGCCAGACAGCCTGCATCAGGAATGGGAACCCAGGATCATTGGCTCTTGGTCTGCATCGCTAAGCTGATTTGCCCAAAGGTAAGTACTGTGCATCAGCCCCAGGCCTTGGGCTGTGGGGTCAGGTGGGCCCAGATGGGATTTCTCACCACTGTAAACTCAGACACCAGAGCCTGTTTGTAACCCAGGAAGAGTTTTCTTGCCTTCATTAGAAGTGGATTCAAGGACTTTCAAATAAAAGAGCTGATTGCCAGCAAATGGGCTTTTCTCATTGCAGCAAATTTCTACCAACTACTGTGATTAATGGCTTTTGAAATATCTGTTCTTTCTGATTTATAAAATGTAATCACATGCAATAGCCACATGCTGTGAATTCTTCATGAGGTAATTCAAACTTGTATATATTGCTGTCCACCACATCAAGATTTTACAGCATGGTCTAACAATATACATTCACTGTATGGTTTCACTCTGAAGAACAGATGTGGTTGCAATTTCATTGTATGGATTTCTGAGGATTTCCATCAGCAATGACTTTTATTTGAGCACCATTTTCCCTGTCTAAGTCCACCTCTGTTTTCACTTGCTGCAGGAGCATCAAAGCACATTTACTTCCTGATAAGAAACTTTAATCACTTAATGATTCAAGTGTTCCTGTCATAACAAGTGAGGAAGAGTATGAGGGAATTGACTTTAGCATTCCAAGGACAGATGGGAAAATGCAGAATCTTGAGCACGCTGACTAACTCTAAAAATACTGTAAAGCTGGTAGGAAAACAAACAAATCACTAAAATGAATACATGTATAAGTGTTACAGGTGCTATTCATCTTCAGATTCAGATATGTACAGTAGGTGTCTATGCCCCACTGAAAGCCTACTCTGTTGACACAGAAGCATTTGAAGAGCTAGTCAAAAACAGTCTATATCAATTTAAAGTAGACACCATGTTTGACTTGTTGAATAGATTTCCAGATCCAACTGAACAGACTACGTGCATCCACCAGTGGAAGATGCCATCACAAACACATGTACATGCAGATGTTTACAGCAGGTCTCTGTGCTACCCAAAGCAAAGAAGATGTTGCACATCTTTTCTCCTGAATAGTCTGTTTCAATCACCATGTGTTTCCAAAACATAAACCAAAACGCACACAGGTTGGAACCCGGGGAAGAGATTTGCAAGAAGGCCTATCTTATATGTCCAGGTAAAATCCCTTACCCTAAAGGGTTCATGCACAGGCCCAGTATGTGCAGTGCACGTACTGAAAACACAAACAGGTAAATTACTGGAAAAGGTGAATTTGTTGCACTTCTGTTCTCTCTTGCAGAAGCCCTGACAGCACTTGCTGTCTTTAAGGCACAGTAGTCAAGTCTGATGCATTTCTTCCCCAGGAATTAAAAACTCAGGCCAGCAGAGATGTATATAATGCTGAAGCATTACAGTGTGTTAGTACTAACAACTGCCTCCCATTTGTACTTAGTGAAAGGCTAAATCATCAAGGACTTGGGTGTCTGATTCTCACTGTTACCTGGAAACTGGAATCCTGAGTACAAGCGCTATTAAGAAAGTGATTTTAAAAAGGGAACAGAAACATGAAGACATGACTCATATAAGAAATACACCATCATCCAAGCACGTTTTCTCTACTTTGCAGAGCTATACTGTTTTAAGCTGCACAATCCCTTGCTGCTGCACATACTTTGAATATCTCCTGGCTTGAGTGTAGTCATTCCTGCGTATCCCAGACTAGGGTTTTTCTCTTTGCAGGGGTGGAAATAGGGTGAAAGCAGAGCACAGCCCACTGCCTCTCATGTCAAGAGGTAGCAAAACCAGGGCACTGAGCAGTGACACTTCTGCTAATCTGGGAGGAGAAGATTCCCCAGGGCAAAATAGCTTGGGAACTGCTGGGTTGTATAAAGAGGCTGGCCTATTCTCAGCCAATTGTTTTGGAAAAAGGTAAACCATGAATTGAAAGCACCACAGCTATTTCTTAGGAATCCCACACAAGCCTGCTCTCATTGGGCAGCAAGGACGCCTAGCTCCTCTGTAAATTCTTCTCTGGTGACTTGCCCTGCTCTAACTGTTCTGGTGGAACATGCCTGTAGAACAGGCTTTGGAAAGCTTCCCTCTGATCCTTCACAGCTTTACTCTAGCTTGAAACTGATGCAATTCCAATGAAGTCAAAGCTGACACAGGGGAAAGTTGGAATAATGAAGCACTGAAGCAGAGCCGTGCTTTTTTTCCTCCTCGTTGTCCTTCTCCCTTGATTGAAAAGTTCAAGGGGAAAGAAAGTGTGGAAGTGGCTCCATGTGCAATTTGTGCCTCTAAGCAGATCCAGAAAGCTGTGAGCCAAACACCCGGCTGAATCTCAAGACTTACAGTTTCTACTGAAGATTATATTCCTAGGTTGCAGAAGACCATTTCTCCCCACTCAGCAGCTGGGGGGTATCAGTTCTTGCTAGACCAAGCAGCTACAGATGCTGAAAACACCACAGGCTCCTAAAGAATTCATCTATGTAGGACAAAGAGTTTAAGCTGTTTACAACTCTCTGGTTTCTGATGTTTATTACTCACCCCCCCCATAAAACCTGCCTCCATCTGGGGAATCTTGCAGTGACAGAGTTAATGAAAATCCGAGAAGCATTCCAAGGATAGCAATGCAGAATGAGAGCAACCTCAGCATTGTTTTGTTAAGATCTCAAATTGCCAATATGGCAAAATGAAGTAATGCACTCTGTCAACATGTAGTATGCTCTATAAATGGGATCACTTGTTCATCAGTTAGTAAAACATGCTGAAAAGCACTATTTGATCAGTCTTAGAGCAGCTGACTGCTTGCTTTACCTTCTTCCCTACGATTTATTTGAAGCAAGAAACTGCTTAAAGTCTTCGGTGAGTAAAAAGAGACAAAAATATCTCCAACAAATCATTAAACATATCCACAGATAGACCCCTGTTCATGTGATCAGCATTTCTTTATTGGTAAAATAAAATACGAAAGTCAGCTGAAGCACTGACTGCTTAAAATTGATTTCCATGGGTTTCAGTATTCTTTTATAAAACTGTTATATCTTTTTACAAAAAGAAATTGAGCTTATTAGCTAACTTGGAAACCTCAGACACATTTCATACAGCTACAGACAGCTTCCAGATTGAATTTTGCTGATCCAGGCTTCTTAGCTGGAGTTTATGGAGCCAGACTTGTCATATGAGCTATGTCTATAAGCCCCAGGTAAATATACACAGGGTTCGCGTTGTTAGAGAAAGTGTTTTTCACTCTTCTAAAAAAAATTAAGTTAATCTTAAGCAAAAACAAAAGTTCATTCAGTACATTTCGTATTTGTTGTTTTTGATCCATTTTGGGAAGCATTTTTCCTTCCACAGTCCTACACTGTCCCTGCTTCTCTCCGAGTCACTTTAACTCTTTCATTTCTTTTACCATACTCTGCTTCACTGTCTCTGTTCTCTGAGCTACAAACAGCTGGATGTCACAGCTGGAGGAAAGGAAACAGGGGGGTCAGCTATTTCCTTCTCCTTCTTCTCTACCAGCAGCCCTCATGCCTTCACTTTCCTTCCTACCTGCTTTAACTCAAGCCTCACACAAGGCTGGCCCTGTTTTGCAAAGCATCGTTAGAAATGAGATTTTTCACTGGTATAGCTGAAGTACTGCCAGTTACAATTACAATGTGCAATTACAAGGATTGAATGGATACATTCCATTTCCTGTTCCATTAAAATTGCTAAGAATATCAATAATCACCTTATAAGGATTATCACAGTGGCTATAATAACAAGGTTCCACAGTTTTCACTGTAAAGATGTACTTTTGTAAACTCAATAGCCCAAAGAATGCCTCTTTATTTAAGTCAATTGATATTTCAATGAAAAGTCAGATAAAAATTTACCCACAAAGCCCAGACTGACGTTCTCAAAGAGAAGATATCTTCTCTTTGAAGGCCAGGAATCAAAGAATCTGCAGATTTCCCTGGGCCTAGTAGCGAGGTGACCCTCCCCTAGTTTCATTTATTCTTCTCTGCATCCACCATTAAGCTGAAATTTGCAAAGCAATTTGATTTTTCTATTTAGTGAAGATACGGTGTATTCAGTACAGGTGAAATATATGTTATACATTGCAACAAACTAAAGCTGTTCCCCCATAAATGCGGAAAAAAGGCTTCCTAAGACACAGAACACAAGAAAAACACGTTTCAAGCTACAGCAGGGGAGATTCAGGCTGGACATGAGGAAGTATTACTTTTCAGAAAGGGTGGTCAGGCACTGGAACGGACTGCCCAGGGAGGTGGTGGAGTCACCGAGCCTGGGGGTGTTCAAGGAAGGCTGGATGTTGTGTTGAGGGACATGGTTTAGTAGGAGCTATTGGGAATAGGTGAACGGTTGGACTGGATGATCTTGAAGGTCTTTTCCAACATTGGTGATTCTATGATTCTATGATTCTATGATAAAAGATGACATAGGCAAATAAAGAATGAAGAAATGGGTATGGGATTACAGCAAGGATGATGTTCAAATGTACTGAACATTAACTGGAAATGAACATTTTTACATGACCAATTGCCTTTAAACTCAGGGTGGCACGTCAGAACAGCTTGCAGAAATGGAAGAAGCCCCGCACTGCTGACAGCAGACACAGCAGACCAGAAACAGTGGCCTGAGCAATACCTGCTGGCTTAGCTCTAGCCACAGGCAAGGATGCGTACCAGTTCCTGCACTTGCACAACCTCACCACTAGTCTGGCCCTGAAATGATGGCACTTGAACTGTCCCACAAGGACTAAAGAGCCTGGCTACAGGCCCACAAGAGTCTCCAAAGAAAAACAGAGCAACGGTCATGAGCAGTGACCCAGGAAGGCTTCCTGACATGGAAAGGGTGGCTCCCTTTTTGAAGGTACTTGTAAGAAGGCAGGAAGCAGAATATTGCTGCTGCTGTTGGTGCTCTGACCTCAGCATTATACTACAGATAGGCAGTCCAACAAAGGATACCAACAATGGGTGAATCATTACACAAGCTACTGTTGTTTCTAGCATCTTGGCTAGTTTGAATGGTTTACACTGATATTTGAAGAAAATGAGATTGGTTCCTTGCTTGAAACATAAGCAGCCAGCATTCACACATCCTGCTCTGTTGGTACCTATGGGAGCTACCAGCACAATGCAGTGATGAACAAGTGGTTGTTGTGAGCTGTTCCATCAGCCTAAAGGGACCCAGAAGACAATGTCTAATATGCCTGTTTACAGACTAAATAATTCTGATAAAAGGGAAGATCCTAGACTGGATCCTAGTGACCCTTCTGAATTGTGAATGAATCTCTTGGTATTGTGTTACTTTATTCAAAATCATTTGTGAAACATTCAAAATGCAATACAAATCTCTCCCCTACACTTTATTTAATCACAAGCCACTGACAATGGCTGTGATTCAAGGTAGTAGCTAAGTACTCACATCTTTGACTATGCTTGTAGTCCAAAAATTGTTCATGCTTCTAACTCTGTACATACTTAAATGTTTGTCTAAATTTAAGTCAAATTTGTTTGTTTTTTTTTTTTCCTGTGATTATTCATATATGATTAGGGTAGTGTGGTGACACCAACAGTGACTCTTGGAAATGATAATTCTAGGATTCTTCATGCTCTTTGGTGGAAAACTATACCTGAACCAATAGCAGAGAAAGTTAGAGACCTCCGAGTTCCACAGACTCTTCTACCTGCTCCCTCTATGATGATCTCGTGTCCAGGTAATGTTCTCAGATGGAGAAGCCATCTCTCAGACATATTTCAATTGGTCGGAAAGCTGTGGCAGAATTTCATGCAGAAATAGCTTCCATATTACTTCTTCTCTCCTGCTATCATGACCATTTATCAGTTGTTCTGTAATCACCTCTTAAACATTCAACAGCGAAGTGTTTTGTTCTGCATTGTGAGATGACTAATTATCACAGAATCACAGAATTGCAAGGTTGGAAACGACCTGCAAGATCATCTAAACCATCTCTCACAGCTCCTCATCCAGGCACCTCTTGAACACTGCCAGGGACAGCAACTCCACCACCTCCCTGGGCAGCCATTCCAGTGCCTGACCACCCTTTGAGAGAAAAAGTTTCTCCTAATGTCCAACCTAAACCTCCTCTGGTATAACTTCTGGCCGTTTCCTCGGGTCCTACTATTTGCCTGGGAGAAGAGGCCAGACCCTTTTGCACCACAACCTCCCTTCAGGAAGTTGTAGAGTGCAATGAGGTCTCCCCTGAGCCTCCTCTTCTCCAGACTGAACAATCCCATTGGTTTCATTGGTTTCAATATTTCATTGGTGTAGCACAATGAATACTGCAAGAGGTAACAAAGCACAAACCATGTCATCCACTGGATGGACACTAACAAGAACAGGGTAATTCTGTTGCTTGAGTGTTGTCATGACACATAGACCTACATTCTGTTATTTTCTGTGGGAATCCAACCAAAACAAATGTGCATAGACTGTCAGCAGAAGGGAGGAGAATACTGTGTGCAGCAAACAAGCAACTGGAGTCACTGATGACCCCAGCCAGATCATCGCATTCCTTGGGAGCACATACGTTACTCAGAGCTTTTTCTGATTATTTTTGTAACAAAACTTTGCAGCCTTTTTGAGTGGGGGAAGGGAGACTCTGATTTCCCCTCCCTGTTTTTAAAATTCAGGCTAAGTTTTGTGATTAGATCTCTGTTAGAAAAACTTTAAGGTTCTTCAAGGTCTGAGCTTTGGGACTCTGTAGCTGACTCAGTTCTTTCTGTTTTAATTGTCACGCTTACTCTTACTTGAGTATTATGAGCAATATAATGATGGCAAAATTGGTAATATTTTAATTAAATGATGAGATATATACAAAGGAAAGGAAATTGAACAAATAAATGTTCTTTTAATTTAAATTCAGAAGTTAAATCCAAATACTTAAGTAAGCTAGACAGTAGGTATCATTTCATCTGCAAGCAAATTCTTTTCTACAGCACTGGAACATAAAGACACTGCCAATATGCGGATAAGCTCTCTGCATTATACAAAGCAGCAGTGCATTGAAGCCTCATGTTGTAATGGAAAATCCAGATCTAAGATCTGGAAAGGAATGATAGAGAGGAGGAAAAATGTAGTTACCATTTGTAGCACAGTTGGTGGGATTTTTTTTCCAAGTGATGTCAGGGAAACACATTGGATAACTACATTTACAAGGCTCCTCCTATGCCAGCACAATTGAGACCAGCCCATTGTTCTCAGGGCAGCTGATAAACTAGCTTTGTTCAAAGTTAGGTGGCTATTGTCCCCACATCACCGAGGATGGAGTTTATCTCAGTGGATTACAAAAAACAAACAAGTTCCTCACTTAATGAGAAAGCTCTGAAAAGCTACTGTATCTATATGATATGTTAGACAAACAGTATGTGCCATATACTGCCCTGCTGCTCTGCACTTCTCAAACACTGTTACCACTGAGACCTTGTGCAGACTCACAGTGCACTTCACCTATTTGGTGTTGAGATGCCAGATGGAGGAATTTCCTGCATCCTTCCACTGCGAGCTCCTTGTGGGAAGGCTGCTAACTGGAAGGACAATAAATAGTGGATCAATTAATCAAAATAGTGGCAAATTAAAAGGGGAATCAATTTTCTGTCAGATTGACTCACCCTGAGGTCACTCAACTGCTGTAACTGATACAGGGCAGCGAGAGGAATGAATGGCTATGGGTTGCCTTTCAAAAGTGGCCTGCAATTAAACTGTATTAAACAGTTTGTGCAACTCAATTTGCTATCCTGAAACCCTATATATTCAGGGTGTATCATTCCTAGAAAAGGTTACATTCATTGTTGATTTCCCTCTGTACAAGAAGACAGGCTGTCAACACTAGCAAGCATTTTCCTGAGCAGTATGAAACTGCACTGTGGAATTCTCTATTTCAGTTCCAAGAAGGAGTGAAAATGTGTTCTAAATGCAAATAGACAAGTTCCCAGGCATCTCTGGATATTAAAAAAAAAAAATAATAAATTAAAAAAAAAAGCTACAAATGTTGTCTAGTTCAAAAGAGCCTAAGCCACTAACCATCAGAAATGGTTAATCCTTAAATCCTCTACTATTTCTTTAATGACTGGTTCCTGCCACACCACAGAAAAGAATGGCGTTGGGGCTCTTCCTGAGCTGATGTGACTTCTGGTCTTAGCTATACACACATCTCACAGGAGTCCCCCACCTCACCCATAACCAGTGAGACCCTTGCAGGAAATGGCAGCACTACCATTAGCATTATTGTTGTGTCACTAGAGAAGGTCTATAAATTCTGAACTTCTCCAGAAACAGCTGTTTGCTAAAGGACAACTGAAAAGGGGAAGAAGAAGAGATTCCCTGAGCCAAATGCCTTCAAAAAGAAATACAGAGCAGGAAAAATATTGGCTGCTGAAACATTTCCTTTCGGGCCAAAGAGGAAAAACAGAATCAGCAAAGATGACATTTTTGATATTACTCACGACAAGGAGAGGCAAACCGGGGTGCCTGACAGACACTTCCAGCCCTCACAGGCATCGCCAGGTGCCCACGAGTGTCACCCAAACTCCAGCCTGCCCCCCAGGCTGTCCCCTTCCAGCCCGCTCCAGGCGTGAGCCACAACAGCAGCCTGGCTGGGAGCAGTGGTCTCTTCAGGAGCTGTACAGAGCAGACTGCAGCAGAAGAAACAGAAAGGCTCTGCTGACAGATTTGGCACCCGCAGCCGGCAGAGCACACGAATCAAATGGGAAGAAGAAAGGCGGCCCTATATTTAGCCAAGAAACAGATAGGCCTTCTCAAGAAAGGCTCACTGCTCTGAAAGGTTAAAACAAAGCAAAGCCCTCCAGTCCCTGCATTCCTGTGCTGTCACCACCTTCCTGCTCCCTGGCCTGTGTGGGAGCCTCCAGTCACCCTACCAGAGCAGCCCTGACACCCAAAGCCCTGAACTCTTCCAAGTTACACCTGGAAAGGAGCCTTGTGGTCTGGTGATGTTAGAATTAACCACTATGCTGAGATTACTCAGTCTTGTTTCACCTTAAGCTGCATTTTGACTCAAAGTCTCCAGAAACAGAAGAGCATTTCCTTAACCTACCTCACTGCAGAGCTTTTAAGTCATGTAATCATGCAACCCACTGAAAGCACAGACCCAGATCAAAATCCACCTTTTCCTCTTTAGAGTTATTTTTGCTCTGCCTCGATGAAGGCAGATGCAGAAAAGCCATGCAGTGCACATCACAGCTTTACTCCTTGTTTTCCACTGACACATTTTTCCTCCACCCTTCCCAAGAGCCCACAGTAATGAGGCGAAGGGAAGGGAGAAAACTGCAGAACTTTCCTTTTTCTGCTGGGAGTGGTTCAGGAGAGCCTTAGGGAGTAGAGATAACACATTTTGGTGCTGGAAGGAAGAAAGGCACTTTTGGGAAGAGAAGGCAAGTAGAAAGTCATCCATTTGTTTGGTTCTCTCATGCTGCTGTGACTGGGCAGGCTTCAAGCTCCACATTTGTCCCTGGCTGTCCCTGCTACAAGCAGTGAGGAGCGCTCAGAAGGTGAAGACACAACTTTACAGAGGAGCTGGATGAAATCAGGGTTCCTCAGACAGTCCTGGGGAGGTAGCCATGGAAGGGCAGGCAGAAGCTGCCCTCTCCGGTGATGGATTTAGGGGCAGCCAGCACAGCTGGAGTCTCTGCCTTGCCAACATTCAGCACTGGCACATGGGAACATCTCATTCATCCATGGGAAACAGGTACAGAGCTGCTGGGAGAAACCTTCACCTTTACCCAAAAGATTGAGCATCTCTCTCTGCCTAATTGACTAATGTCAATTAACAACAGAAAGCCTGAACATTTAGTAATTTTCTCAGTTTAACAAAGTCTCCTGACAAAAGGGGAGGATGGCAAGTACTTACTGGAATGATGTTGTGTTCTTCAGATTTTCCACAGAACCCAGTTACACCCGACCCACTCCAAGTGCTAATCTCATTTTGAACGCAACAAACTCCAAAAATGATGTAAATCTTTCTTTTTTTTCATTACTTACATATTTTTCCAAAAATAGAGTTCAATTTACCCTATTTTTTGTTGGCTTATTTCTTTGATAGCTGGTCACTTGCAGTAGATTTTTTTTCTCTCTGTTACTTTCAATAACTTCCTGTCAATCCTCTACACTTTGTATTGCCAGTTCTATCTGCCTTCTCATTAATACTTGCCTAAGCCTAGTATCATGTTCCTAACTTTTTGGAGTCTTTCTCTTGTTTGCTGAACTGTCTTTGGATATGTTCTTTGTTTCTCCACGGAGCATTCCTAGTCTTTCCTATGTTGTTCAGCAAGAAATCACCACTGAGGACTTAAAAGGAATACAAGGAACAAATATAACCCAGAACCATCACCATGACATATAATCCAAACGTATATCCAGGACACAGACATACACAAATTTCCCCACTGCACACAGCTTTAAACAAAATCATGAAATCACTTTACTTTATACTATCTGCAACCTCTGTTTTATGATTCCACAAGCTTTATATAAAAGACTGAGGAGAATGCAAATCTGAGCCCCTATAGGGAAGAATTGGATTAAAAAGTAGCAGAAACATTAGGAACCTTGCCCAGAACAGCATTTTCATAAATTGCACTGTGGTGTATTTAATTTGTTATCTGTTAACACCCAGATCATGATCCCCACTGCTACTATATGTAAGTATTTTTTTCCTCTGGATTTTGATTGATAACAGTTTGGCTAGGATTTTTTTTTTCCTCTTAGTTTCACTGCCATAACTTCATGACATTGAATTTCCTCTTGGAAATAGCACGTTTTGCTCGAACTCTCCATGTCCTTTGGCAGGTTCAATGCTTCAAAGCTAAACCTTCCACAGATTGCAGTAATAATACTCATTTAAAATCCCAGATAATTCATGAAAGCAAAATAAAATAATTAAAAATACAGATTTATCCTTGATGCAAAGGTATTTGCATAAATGTCTTCATTAATTCCTAAACACAGTCTCAAGTTAATATCCACCATGAATTACATATCATCTACCTCGTTAAAATTGCTTCAAAAATATAAAAGCTTCACATGATTTGCATGGTTTTCTAGAAATGCACGTTCCCCACTGTAAATAAACCAGTTATCATCTGAACATTTACAGAATAATCTCTTTATTTGTTCTTCATAATGACAGATATTGAAGTGAGACTAACTGACCAGCAGCTCCCTGGATTGCTATGAAGAAGAGATCACAGCAGAAATACATGCCAGATTTTTCCCTTGCTGCATCACCTGAATGCTCATCTCTGCTTCTCTCCTCAGGACACTCAAGTTCAGTTCTCCAAGTCTAGCTTATTCAAAAGTGATTTCCTTATCTGGAGACTCTGGAGTTTGTTATTATGAACAGCAAACAATACACTGCTTTTCCTCATTGAAGGGCTGTGCAGACATCAGCACTATCTGTGCTCTAGGGCTAGGAGCAGGGAATGGTTGCAGCTGGGTGTTCCTCAACATGAGCGCTTGACCCACCGAGCTCCAGCCTACTCCCATGACAGTGTGGACAACCACACCAGCCTCATGAGCTGTTTCTGACAAACTGTATGATGGGAGCAGGCTTCTTCACCAAATGAAAAGCCCTTCTCAAGTCAGCATTTGGCAGCTTAGGAGTTATTCTGCTACTTTCCTCACACTGTAAAATGTCTTTGGTGAGGTAAGACTGGGGTGCCAGTGACATCATCAGGGTTGAGGTCTTCTTGATGCGTAAGATATCGAAGGCAAATCCTACACCTACACCACAGTTTGCACTCCCCTAAATGCCCTCATCCTGCAGCCATGGGCAGTGCCAGGGGCAGGAGCTCGTTGATCCAGCACTGCTGCCAAACCCCTCAAACTGTGGAGCTGCAGTCCAAAACATACAATATTTAATTGCAAAACTTGCTTAGGCAGCTGCTCTAAAGGAGAGACAAGTTGCTTACACACGCATAGTCCTGAATGACCTGTCTTATGTGGACCTCAAGATGCTTCATAAATATCTAAACTATCTAAAACCAAATATTATTTAAACCAGCTAAAAAGTAACCACATCTCTAAGCACGGTTCACATGCACCAAGACCAGGAAGTGGGCACTGACATCCACCATCCATGCTGCTCAGATGCAGGAAGCAAAGAAAGCTGAACAGCATCTGAAGCAACTTCTGGACCACCACAGTTTCAGTCCAATACTTTAAAGTAAATTGAAGTCACAGCATTATATGCTTACTGTTAGGGCATTATGTTAAAGGGCACCTGTTTCACTTCACCAAATGTAGGTAAAACATATCTACATTGTGTTAAAAGGTTTTCTGAATGAACATTCATTTAAAGGCAGCTACATTGCCATCTCTGTAGGGAACACAGCTTTGAAACTGAGGATACAACGCATCACTTCTGATTCCCTGAAAGCCCTGGTTCTCAGTCAGAGCCCTCCTTTGGACCATGGAGTACTTCCAACATCTAGCTCCCTTCCTTGCACATGGTTCATTTTCTGTGCATATCAGTTGTTTACATTATGTTTCAACAAGAATCTGAAGCTTAAATAGCATTTTCTATTATGCTCTTCCAGTTAATAATTTTTTAAACTTTCACTTTTTTTCTTTTTCAAACACTCTTTGGCATCAAAATATTGTTGTAGCCTGGAGAAAGCATCCGGTGAGTTTACACAGTGTCAAGATGGGGCTAGGTTTGAACTCACAGGGAGAAAAACTCTTGATACATTTCCAGACAATATAATTTTTTAGTCAGGTCTCTTGAGTTTCTGAAAAAGACAACTTTCCCAGGCTCCACATGTTTATGAGATGTACCAAAGGAAAGCACCCAGTCTTTCTGAGAGGTAAGGTGGTGATTACACAACTTTCAACACATACTGAAAGTTGATTCCACAAACTAATATTGCTTTTGGCTTTACACAGAGTTCTTCACAAGGCCTTCTGAGGAGAAAGCAAGCACTGGAATAAGAAAGTTTTTAATATAGCTTGCAAAGAAGAGAAGTATGGAGTTGAGAGAGGAAATCAAACAACCCAAGATCTAATTCAGACTTAACCAAACCTTGGCCACATCATTCAATGTGGTCATGCATCAAAGGTCATTCAGCAAACCAGTATTCATAGAATCACAGAATTGCAGGGGTTGGAAGAGACCTCAAGAGATGAATCCAACTCCCCTGCTAAAATAGCTATCCTAAACTAGGTTACACAGGTAAGGAAGCACCCAGACAGGTCTTGAATATCTCCACCGGTGACTCCACAATCTCTCTGGGCAGCCTGTTCCAGTGCTCCATCACTGGCCATAAAGTTCTTCCCCATTTTAGAAAGAAATTTCCCATATTCAATATGAAACTGAAATGATGATGTTCTATTTTGTAGCTAGTACCCATTAAGAAGGATGGATGGATAAACTGCTGCACCTGGGGACAAAAGAGTTGCTCAGATGCAAAAAACAACAGATTCGAGAACTGCTCCTCAGACAGAGCTTCTTGCCAAACAGATGACACAAATGGTTCTAGAAACCTTTGGGAGGTAGGATGACAGTTTGTCTTTCTACAGTGTAAAAAACCGAGATGGTAATTTGTATAGCAGATCAAAAATAACTGAACCTTTAGAGCACTTCTTAGAGTAACGCAGTAGATAAAAATGCACCAGAAGCAGGAGCCATGTGGCCTGGAAGTCCTAAAAATGCCCAGCCAGCAGCCTCCGTGAGCTCACCATACTGGCAATGCTCTCAGACTGGTGATTTAGTTAGAACTACAGTAATAGCCGAGAGCCCTAGAGGTGAACTAAGGCTCCTCTCTGCCAGGTGCTGCACAAGCAGCATTAATTCAGAGTTTACTGAAAAAGCAATCAATGGACACTCCCTTCCTCCAGAGCAAAAGAAATGAAAACAAATAACTGAGACAGATAAATAGAAGTCCGCAGAGGAATTACTGTCTATCCTAGGAAGTATTTCAGGAAAAGGGTGAGCCTCTAGAAAATGATAGCCTGAGAGAGAAGCACAATTACCAGGAGTCTGAGGTGATACTCCCCCCAGGTTTAAGTTGTTTTAACAAAATACTGATCATTGCTTCTGTCCTGAAGGAACATTTAAGCGCTGTTCTGAATAGTAAGATTTTTTCCTCAACTTCCAATGCATGCCTTTCATCCTTGAGTCTAGAGAAACTGGTTCCACCCTTGAAAGAAAAGAATGTCACAGTGCTGCCAGCTTCATTTCCAAGATAATAGACGATCTTCAACTGCAAGAAAGTCTTCCAGTTCTGCACTTTGCCTTTGTATGCAGAGACTGATCGTGCAATGCATTCCTCCAAGGAGTACCTGGTGGAATACACCAGTGGACATTATTGAACATCTGGCAACACAATATTAGGAACATTTCATTCTTCAGCTGGTCTCCTGCCTGTTCGCCTCTTACCTGTATTCAAGCCTATACATAGAGGACAAGACCACATCCCTATGCTATGCCTGTTAGGAGGACAGAAACCTTAGGTGAAGCCAGACAAGTCTCAAGCAGTAGCTTCTGCTTGGAAAAATTGACCAGATGGTTTCTCAGGTCTGTATTTGTTCAACCACTAGACAACCAGGAAAATAAGGAACACCACAGTCTTCTCTTTTCATACCTATCTCTTTAAGATGAAGAAAGATGATGAAAATGAAAATGTTTTCAAAAACAGAGTAAAAATCATGGTACATTCCAAGCAGCTATCAATCAGTAGCAGAGACAGATTACAGAGTTTATATAACTTGGTTTTCTTGCATATTTGGCTGTGTGAGCTCTAGGTTGGCTAGGATTATTTTTTCCAGGCCTTTTCTGAGTACATCATTTCCAAGATGATGCTCCTTGACACACCAGCACCACTCATCCAGAGAGTTTTTTTCCAGCAGCAATGCCTTTGGAAGCATACAAGTCCAGAAAGCAAATTTGCTCCTAATGAATTAGTATGCTCATCAGAAATCTAGGGAACTCCTGGTCCCAAGATATAGCAAATACAACAACAGAATGCTCTGCAAGTACTACCCCAAACTAAGATCAAGAGGGAAAAGCACAGGTACTGCTGACTTCAGGTGCAGATCCATCTCTTCCTTCTCTCATGCTTTTCCAGAAATCTCTCAAAACAAATCATTTTCTTTCATGTGTGTGAAACAGTTTGGTACAAATGAATCCAGTGTAAAAGAGAGGCTTTTATCAGTTTGATTTCTTCTTATTGCCAAAGCAACAACAGAAATAAATTGGTTTTTTTCTTTCTTTTGTTCTGTTTTGTTTGTTTGTTTTCTGAAGGGAAAAGTTATATGGCACTAACTTGAGAAAAACATTACATTTTCATGAAACTCATCACAGTTTTGCACCACATTATGTATTTAGGCTGTTCCAAATTGACTCTCTCTATAACATTTGTAAACTGCATCCATCGTCATTTCAAAATGCACTTGTCTATGGATTGCACTCAATTGAGAACACAAGATTCCAGTAAGCTAACAGCTCCTTCTTTTTCCCCCACAGAGAAATACTTTGTGGCCAAACTACGTCACTAAAACATACATCCGAGCATTAAAAAATATTTTACCTAAAAACTACTTTCTTAAGTTAGCAACTCATAGGATCCAAACCATATATTTTAATAAGGACTGATTTGTTAATATAAGGATTTTTATGATTTTTATACCAGTTGTATTTAATTTTTACTCACCAGCATGGTAATTTGCACTAGAATCAATAAACCTAGCATGCTGTGTTTCTTATATCCCCCAAATTCAATATTGCACTCTTGAGTACAATATGATACATACATCAGTGATGCGTTCAGCAGCACAGAGCACATTTCTCCCTGTTTATGGATGCATCTTTGCCACTGAAAGCTCGTAGAAGCCTTATGCCAGCACAATTAGGTTGGTAGCTAGAAACTGCATCAAAACATAGAATGCAAATTTGCAGGGACACAAACTAGCTTCTCATCCATCTCACGCACTGTTTCTGTTTATGTAGCAGCGTGCCAGCACAATGTAGCTGACCTTCGGCACCAACAGGACACTGCCTGATGAGGTGGCATTTGTGAGATTCAACTAATTGTGTCTGTGTCCAATCTCCAATCTCCTCTCGTGTTGGTATCAACAAGAGATGGAATAATGAGGGTGAAAACAATGTTCTGCAGTGCTGTCTTAGTTTTGGGGCATCTCCCAGCACTTCAAGGAGTGTCTCTAGACAAAATTTCCAGAGGGAAATCAGTCTGAAACAAATACGGGGTTGCTATGAGAGTTGAAGCTAATTTGAGTCCGTGATTGTTTTGCTCACTGCCACAGGCTGAGAAGAATGAGGTAAATGACTCATCCTTCTCCTTTTCTATACATACATAAGGGCATTTCAATCATACCAGCAAGATCCCAGATCTGTGACATGAGACACAAAAGATCATAACCTGAGGATCTTTATCATCATTAAACTGGGCTTCTTCACAAATACTTCGAACTCCCAAGACGTTCACACAATAAATAGAATTAGCTTCATTTTAAAGATGGCAGATGAAGCAGGGAGCAACTTGCAAAAGACTGCATTCCTGGGTAAGTCTTCTGTCTTAGAGCCATTAAATCCCAGACAAGTTCTTAAAGCACAAGACTCATGAATTTAAAGCTGAATTTCCACCATCTTCTGCACTGGAAGCCATTTGTAAGAGCACTGTTAAAATTAAAATCAACCAAAATTCAATCTATGGCTAGATACATTTTAAATGGATCCTTTAAGAAAAATACATGAGCAAATAACAAGATCTACAGTAATGCAGAGAAAATTAATCACCTAGGCAGACTCCCTTTCAAGTTCATGACTCATGCCAGCATATAAATGACTGCATAAAGCCAGCTCTTAAAGCTAGTTCTGTTCCTATAAGAAAATTGCAACCTTCTCTACAACAACAAAAAAAAAAAAAAAAAGAAGAAGAAGAATCAGTATATGCCTTGCTGACTTCAAAAATGCTGCACTGTAACTGCAGATTTGCACTAATATCATAAAATATTTTGTTAGATTTTGCTTTTTCCCTGCATGGGTGCCAAAGACTCCTGGCCACACTGTATTCAGCCTCAGATGCACAGGAGTTGTGGTCACATTCACTTCATTTGTTTTTTTTGGATGAATACAGAAATGGCAAGTGTATCATCTAATAGGTCAAAAGTCCCATTCCATCTGATGACAATACCACAGTACAGAGAGTACAAAGAGTAGGAGTATGGAGAAAAGACGCATTTTGTTAAATTTCATCACCAGGAGTGGATCTGTTTTTCAGACAGTGCTGGCTCCACGTTGCAGCACCATGGCTCAGCACAGCTTCCAAGACAGCCACTCTGTCTGCCTCCAGGAGAAAGCATCGTGGAACAACAGTCCATGATGCAGTGGTAACTTATGCTTATGAGCTACCAACTGTAGGTACCTGCTTTTTGTACAGGGATTACTGAAACACCTCTTGCTTTCATCAGTACAATGCAGGCATCCCAGCTCTGGCAGCAGGTGGGATTTCTGCAGCACGCTGACACAGAAAATGCCAACAGGATGACACCTTCACTGTGGCAGGCCCCCTACAAACGCACAGCCACATGTCAGCATTGCAGAAGGGGCCTGAAGCACCATGGAGGCACTAAACTAGCAGAGACGCTCAGTTGGCAGGCCAAGAGCAGGTCAGGTGTACCAGCAGCTTCCTGCATGCCATGACACAAGCATCTCTCTATAGGGTTGCTTTTCCACAACAGAGGAAGGAAATAGGAATGGATAGGGAGAAATCCCTCCTTTCTATTGTACCTTCCCCTCAGCTCACCGCTCCAGTGGACCAGATGCAAAGGTAAAGGCAACCCAACATGCACAGGCACCCACACAGAGGCTCTAGGGAATGTTTCCTCCTGTGCTATGCAATGTGGACAGGTTGGTACCAGGCACAGAGAAGGTGGAAATGGGAGTGGGGAGAAACTGGTCAAGAGGCCAATTGCACATAGAGCAGGGAAGATCCAAACAGGCACGTTTATGTGATTGAGTGGCAGAAGGTGCAGAAGTCCTCACCTGCATCCATGAAGCAGCCCAGCCTTATCTCTGAGGAAACCTCATTGAGGCCTTCCAATATTTGAAAGGAGCGTATAAACAGGAGGGAGAACAACTGTTTACAAGGTGGATAGTGACAGGACAAGGGGGAATGGTTTTAAACTGAGACGGGGGGGGGAGGTTTAGATTAGATGTGAGAGGGAAGTTTTTCACTCCGAGGGTGGTAATGCACTGGAACAGGTTGTCCAAGGAGGTTGTGGATGCCCCATTGCTGGAGGCATTCAAGGCCAGGCTGGATGTGGCTCTGGGCAGCCTGGTCTGGTGGTTAGCAACCCTGCACATAGCAGGGGGATTGAAACTAGATGATCTTTGAGGTCCTTTTCAACCCAGGCCATTCTGGGATCCCAAAATGCCATCCCCAAGCTGTGTTGGCAGTGACATGGGCAGCAGCATCTCCACACCCCATTTCCTAGACAATACGGACACAACACCTACATCCTTATCTCTATGGCTGTGATGAAATGAGGAGAAAGCAAACTTTTTGAGAAGAAAAAGATTGTGAGAAAATATATATTTTTCTCCTGTAAAAATGATGTCCATGGCTTTTCTAAAAACTGTCCTTAAAGGTGAAACATTTGTCCACAAACTCACTAATTTCTTCCATGTATTCTAATGAAGTGAAACAGAACTTGATCAGCATTGCCCTAGATAGGTTTTATGACTTTATTATTATTTCTTATTCATACCATGGATATAACTTATGCATACATGGAACAATCAGTCAACTGGGCAAATATCAGCATTTCCAGCTATTCCAGTGGAATAAAACAATTTGCTGGATGTTCCAATGTTCCTGCCACAAATCAGTAGTAGATAAATTGTCGTTTAGACTTCAAAGTTAAGATGAATAGGGGATCCTGATTTCTCTCCTGCTGCTGTGTTTTCAGGCTGTGCCTTTTAGTAAGACCTGGCATGTGCAATTCACATTGCGCAGAGTAATTTATACTTAAAAGCTACAGATCTTATTTTCAGAGAAACATGCCAGCCATCTCTATACAATGTTACCTTGATTTGGCCTGTTCATCTTAATTGCAGCAATTGAAAAGCATCCAAGCAGCATTTTATGTGGCTTGAATACCTCCCTCATCATTGCATCCAGACAATGCAGCACTTGTTTGCACTAACCACTCTGCATGCCTGCTCAGGTACCCAACCCATGCTAGGCACCTTCCAGAAACCAGAATAATTCTGGGACTTCCAACCAAATTCACATGCACCCATGATCTTTTTCTTGGGGTCTGCTAATTTCATTAGTGTCATTTCCCAGATAAACAGATCACTGATCTTTAGCTCAAGTCTATTAACCTCCTATTACATTTTGTGGGAAGCTGGGGAGAAGCAAGACAGAATATATGTGAGAGGTTTGCTGAGGCAATGATCTGTAAAAGTGTTATGGATGTATTTACTCAACTTAGAGGTTCTTTGCTAGACATACAGTTGGATGTGTAATTTATTTATTGTTTACTGCTCTGTTCAAGCTGAAATAATTTTAAAGGATTTGCTAGAATTAGAATGGCAAAGGGATAGACGCACATGTTTTTTTTTTTTTTTTTACGCTAAAAAGGGCCTACCTTTTTAAATACCTGAGGCAATATTTGTGTTTTTAAAAGAGGACAAACACAAGAGCACAAATCAACAATAGCACTGCAAGTATGCTATCAAGGACACGGACTTTAAGGCTATTTAGCTTGTACAATCTAGACTGCACTTGAAGATTTACAGTTGCAGTGAAAAGTTGTATCATGAGCCTCTTAAATCACAAAAAACAGAACAAAGTAAAAAAAAAACAAAAACGCCCAGTTAGGAATTTGTACTTCTGGAACATGTACTGAAAACAAGACAGCTGCCAGTCCCAGAGGCATTCTGTAATGCACCCACTTGGCTGTTCTCACCACACTGATTCCCAACAGTACACCAAAACCTTCTCTCCTCTGGGCTCATTCATAATAATGCACTGAGATCCTCTTTTTAATAGCAAGCAGGACCATGCTGCTCACCTGCCAGGAGACTAATAGCTTGGCTGCAGCAGATGAGCTCAGGAACGCTGCTCAACCTTTGCCTCTCAGGTGTTGTTAAACAGCAGCAACTGAGCAAGCATCTGCACATTTATTTTAAACATCAGCAACAAGCAGAGCTGTTCTGAAGAGAATACATGAATTACAATCCTGCCCAAAGCCTGCTTTCAGATCTCTAGTGTAAACTGATGTACTGTAACAGAAAAGGGGAAACAAGCTGGGGAACGGGCAGACAAATGGGACAAAATTCCTTGGCGTAATTGATGGCTGTTTTTGTCTGCTCTTCATGCGATGAAACTGAGTGTGTGACTCATCACATTAAATTACATTTCCAAACTGCCTGGGTAGATTAGAGAAGAGCAAAAATACAGCTCAGAAATGAAAAGCTCAGGTTTTCAGCACTGGATGAACAATGTTAGGGATCAGGGAAGAAAACAACAGCTATGGAGGCATCTCAACTTCAGCTCACACCACGCTGTGCTTAGCTAACAACAAATCCCTTACCAAAAGCTTTGATTTTCAAAACCTAGCAAAGAAAAACTGTGGTTTGTAGGGGCAACAGATTGTTAAATAAAAATTCTTCAGCTCTTCACTTCAATCAGGTATGAATATACATTGATCTCTGCCATATTGGTTTCAACAGCATATCCAAAAAATTCAGGACAGAATTGACAACACTTTAACTATTAGGGATTAACAAATGAGGGAGTGAAGGCTGCATACCTAGAAAATAAATACACATTCTCGTTATTCAGCTGATTAACAAAATTGAAGGTTTGTTGTGCTTCCTGATGAGAAAAAAAATAAGCGTAAATCAATACTCAGCTTTCAAACGAGAAGTTAGTGGGCATCCTAAGTCCTGCTCAAGAAACATGTCTGACCTCTGTAACAAGTTTCCAACTGCCATGAGCTGTTATTGAAACACTGGATTACTTTTGATGTCAATGTATCTACATTTTCTGTGCATTTTTTTTTTTTTAATGGAGACTTCGAAAGCTCAAAGGAGAAGGTACAGCTTACATTTAGGATTTCTGAACCAGGTAAGCAGTGTGCACAATCTTATTTTTTGTTCTCTCTTGACAGCCATAAGAGGACAAACTTTGATTGAGAAGAAAGAGATGAATCTCCTCAACTGTTTCACACATAGAAAGAAAACCCATATGCCCAAAGGCAGAATAAGGTCCAGACATTATTTTCTTCCCTTCACAGTTTTCTCACTTACACTTGAAAAAAACAAAGAGCTTTTAAACATGAGTTTAGTTACAACCATGCAAGTAACCTGCTCCAGTCATTATGCTTACAATCATGCCAATCTTATGCTCTTTCACTAAATGCTTCTATTGTCATCATTAAAAAAAATCTTCAAATGATAATAGATTACTCATTACGATTGTGTCCATGTATTCAAATTACTTTGGTTTCTTATCTGCTCTACATAGATGCCTTTATTTGATACAGTTTAAGGGAAGTTGATGAGTATCAATCCGTTGAGGGACACTGCATTTACACTTGGGTTTTTTTTTGGTCTTGCTAGCAACATTACTAGTCAATCTGCATGCAAATAGCCCATAATTTATCTGTAAAAGCAGCCCCAAGAATTTAGCCATAATTCTCATTTTATATAAATGCATATGTGTATTTATATGTATATGAATAGATGTTACATCAACTTTCAAATCCCTCTCTTCCTGTAATCCTTTGCTTTGATCTATCATGTTTTTACTACCTTCAAGAAACACACAAAAGGTTCCAATGATATTTCTGCTTTACGCACAGTCAGGGGCGTTTTCCTATTGCAAAAATGCTGCAGTTCAAGTGAATCATAGAGACTGAAGAAACAGCCATAGGTTTTTCTGCTAGACCTTCATTTTACTATGAGATTGGTGGAATGGAATAAATATTACAACATTCATTCATTTATAAATATTCATTTTATAAGAGTACACTTCTGGTAAGCAAAAGTCTTTCTGAATGAAAGAAGCACCATGTGAAGGAAAAAAAAAAAAAAAAAAAAAAAAAAGAAAAGCAAGCATTGCTTCCTTCAGAAATCTGGGTCAACCCCGTTACCAGCTATTTGTGTATGGAGGTATTTGTGGCTATGACACTGTGATAAGTCTTGCATATCTTCTGTCTTTCACTATAACAGCCCAGAGCCTTTCACTAGCAGAGATTCGAGACGTTAAATATGCACAAACTTGAGTACTTTCATTTTCACTTGGGAACAGGGAAATCAAAAGGAGTTCTTGACCATAAAGCCATTTGTGGCAGAATTGGAAAGAAAACCATAGGCAATACTTGGCTTACCACTCTGTTTGGACACCAGCACACAAGTTTCCCTGGGGCTGGTACATTTCTGTTCATCAATGATTATTTCTCATTATGTGTTCCTGATATTATCATGATGTTTTTCACATATGTTAAGAACCCCCACAAGGTACATAAACTGCTCTGATGCTCAAACTAATAACATAAAGGTTCTCACCAGGCACAGAGGAGATTCCTAGAAAACCCGTTAACAGTTACAGCGATGCAGTCCATTTTCAACTGAACAGTATTTGCTATACCATCAACCTTGTTTATGGCATATTAACAAATGTCACATCTGTTAAATCCCCAGTAAATGGCAGTTTTCCCTAGATGACTATCTGGTTTGAAATGCACAACTTCAAGCATATGTACTGTGGGATGGAGCATCGTAATATATCTGTTGAGTTCAGGGAACATAGCACCAGGGGAATCTCCACCTTCACTCTTCTTTTAATCACAGAGGCAAAATATTGACCTAAACACACTTTAGTTTCTCAGGCATTACTGCTCACCTTCCCATCCCAATCTTTCTCAATACGGTCCCCTTCTTTTCTCTTCAGTGAGAAAGGCCTGCTGTGAGCAGAAGCCAGCCCCATTCCAGCCCCTTGCCAAGGAGCAGCACGAAGGGGAAACCTCCCCAGCCACAACTCCTTGCTAGGGCCAGCAAGGATTCGCACTACAATCAGATGTGGCCTGAACTCAACAATTCTGAAAGAGCAAAGCACGATGTCTCATATGGTTTTCAAATCTTCGGAGCTGTTGTCATCACAAAGCACATTCCAAGCCCAAAGGATGCCTTTATACACGTAATTACATACGTACATATACAGCTGTACTTAAACAATGATACAAACATTCTTTGAGGAGCACCACCCCATCACCCAAACCTTGGGCTGACTAAGGCAATGGATACAAAAGTGCATGTGTGTTCTAACTCAAATGGTGACAGGTTTTAGATGTCTATGGGGTTTTCTGTCTGTGTAATTCTTAACAATTAACCATGTCATCTTAGACACTTTACATAGTATAAGCAGGCTTGAGGACAATGGGAAAGAATTATTATTGAAGTACAACAAAATTGTACTGGATAAATACACATGGATTTATTTTACCAACGCTGACATAAACCACACTTGTATGTCTTAGGGAGATCAGTACACAGCAAATGAGAACGGCTGCGGACAAAGGCAGGACAACAGCAATGTTTAAGTTTAGGCTTTCCAATAGCACTGCAGCTTCAAAGCTGGAGGCTGGAGAAAGGGGCCCCCAGAAAGGAGAGCCAAAATGACACAGCAGCTAAGAGACAGCAGAGGCTCATAAAGCCACAGCCGTGGGACTGACAGCAAAAAATGAAGAAAAAGTCTGGAGGAGCAGACAAGGGAGCCCTTGGAATTACAAACAAAAGATAAATATTTTCTTTGATACACTTGCCAATTTTTTTTCGATGACATAAATGAAAGAGAAATTGCCCTAAATTCTTGATTCTGGACACAAGTATTTTCCTCATTTTAGCAGATTTTACTCTGCTTTAATGTACAATATAACAGCAGTGTTACTATAAACAAAAGAATAAAAGGCATGCAATTTGTTTCTTGTTATTAAAAAAAAAAAAAGTTACTTGTTTCAGGAGGCAGTAGACCTAACTACAACATAAGCTTATGCCAGTTTAAGTAGAAGCATATATTTTTTTAATATATTCAAGCAATAATTAGGCAATTACAAATAACCAAGTGAAAGCCTACAGGCCACAGCTGCTAAGCTACCTTATCTCAGCCAGAAATCACCACCTCCTCAGCAGGGCCGTTTAAGCAAACCATTTTATCGCAGTGAAGTGCAAGTGCTCACATATTCAATTACTCAATGAGAAATCAGTAGCTTCCAGTAGTAGGGAAGTAACTTTGTTACAGCTCCAAATGGATCTGGAAAGAGCATATCCGTGCCCACCACTTCAAGCTGCTCTTTGTCCAGAGGCAGATGTCAGAGTTTCTAGTTCATATGGCTCTAGTCCGTACTCCTCTCTGGACTACCACGATAGCACATGCCTAAAGTACTGTTCTACACTGAAAAATTATTTTAATTAAAATAGCATCCAGGGGTTTAATATTCTTTGTTTCTTTCTGCCATAGCACATAGCACATAGTTCAGTTTCCAAGCTAGAGGGTGCTTTCACTAGCTGCCAGATCCTAAATAAAACATGGGACCAATAACAGCAGGCTGTCTTCATCTCATGGCATACTTTGCTACCACTCCATCTTCTGGGGTTGCATATTCTTTGCAAAGAGAGCATCTTCTAATGCCTTTGCGCATAAAGCTCAGAGGTGAGCTCAGCTGAGCATGCCTGACAGTACAGCACATCCTGCTTGCTGAACCAGGGCCCTGGAAAAGGGACATATGGGCTCTTTGGGCTCTAAGCGGACAAGAAGCAACCATTACAAAACGCCACCAGTGAGCACAGCAGAACTGTGCAGGAAAGCATAATTTGCACACAGCCACCAAAGCAAGCAGTGATTAAAGATGCAGTGAAAAAGTTTTCAGAGTACTGGTTTTTGTATAGCAATTCACCATGTTGCTCTCTTGTTTCATCAGCTCTCCTGCAGTGATTTCCAAACTCACATTCAGAGAATATCCTGAGTTGGAAGGGACCTACAAGGATCATCAAGTCCAACTTCTGGCTCTGCACAGGAATGCCCAAAAATCAAACCCGATGTCTGAGAGCACTGTCCAGACGCTCCTTGCACTCCGGCACTGGGGCCGTGCCCACAGCGCTGTGCATCCCGTTCCCCGCCCACCGCGCTGTGGTGCAGCCCCTTTCCCTGACCCCCAGCTGCCCTCCCCTGACGCAGCTCCACGCCGTTCCCTCGGGCCCTGTCGCTGTCACACAGAGCAGAGCTCAGCGCTGCCCCTCCGCTCCCTGTGAGGAGCTGCAGCCGCCATCAGGCCTCCCTTCAGCTCCTCTGCTGTGCGCTGAGCAAACGCAGGGGCCACAGACACTTTTCACAGTGACAACACAAAAATGGAAACGTAACAAAAGCAGGGGAGAATTTCTAATAAGGCACAGTCTTGGGATCCTGTTGACCTTTCATATAAACTTTTAGCTCAGCATATTTCAATCCTCCAGAGGAGATCACTGTTAGTTACTTCAGCATACATGTACCACATTTGTTCATTTCATACCTCTAAAGCATCCCAGTCAGACTACTGTGAACCTGCTATGGAAACCCTTACTAAGAAGCTGAGTAGATTTAGCTTCATCCACTAGCAAGTGTCACAGTTTTTTCCAGTCATGTCAAAATGCTACCTGGGTACATAGTTAGCCAATAACCAACACAAAATTTCACAGACACATTTCAGATCCTGCCAATAACCCTTCTGTTCTCCCTGTTCAGAGATTCTGAGTTAGAAGAGCAAGCGTAGGGTTACACAGAAAGTAACCTAGGGATAGGTTGGGTCTTGATGGCACTCGTGCAGCATTGCCATGCACAGAAATAAAAGATCTTGAATGAAGTGAAAAAGATTTACTTCTCAAAAGTTCAGAGCGTAACCACAATCTGTGGTTATATCTTTTATCTTGCAAGTTTAGGACTGACCATTTTGCTGCATTATGTTGTCCTTTAAAAAGAAAAACAAAACAAAACAATAAAAAAACAAATCTGTCCTCTAATAGATACAGCTGATAGTAAGGAGCAGCATCAGCAACTTAACCATGACAGGCAGACCCAGTCAGTTCCTGACACTCTCCTCTGCAGGCTCACAGAGGAAGCTGGCCCTGAAGGGGAGCTGCTATCATTCCACTAGATGAATTGGTGTGAAATGGAGACCTTGTGATCAGAGCAAATGCAGGAGAGGACAAAATAAAGATGCTGAGGAAAAAGGAGTCTCAGGAATCAGTACCTGCAGTTTGAATGAGGATACATTTCTCTCTTCAAGGAAGCATGCACTCAATCCTTAAGAAAAAAATATTGAAGGTAACCTAATGTAGTGCATATGCATACCACTGTTCCAAACCGCAACTGGAAGGATATGATATGAGGACTGAATTGCAAGGCCAGCTGATGGCCAGATGTGACTACTTCTAGAAGTTAGAGATTAATGCATTCACATCAGCTGTGACAACACCTGAAACACCTTCTCTAAATCTGCATATCCAGTAAGAAAAAGATATAGGAAGGACAAAGCATGAGGCTGTGAGTGAACTACAGAAAAACTCTGAATCTCAGGCACTTATCTGCACACAGAATAAACTTCATGCTTTTCATGGCTTCGAAAAGTTGTAACAACAACTTCAGGGCTATTTCTAAAAAATGTGTGGGTTTTTTTGCTAGTTTCTTAATGAGACTTAATTAATCGCTCACATACCAACAGCACTGAGCACTGCTGAGCAGCACCCAGGTCACACTGTACTGGGCTCTGCACAATCCTGTTGCAACAGAATGCCTCTGCCTCTCCCACAGCAAACAAGCACATTTCCACAGTTAGTCAAGAGGGCCATCACAAACTGTTAATTATCAGAAGGGCTTAAAAGCCACAGAGGAAAACTGGAAAAATTCAGAAGAACTTAATGAAGTTACTTGCTATAAAACAGTTAAGGCTGCCTGGCAGAACTCAGTCAGCTCATGAGATCCTCTATTTCCTTGCTTCAAATGGAAACCATTCACTTGTATGCTCATAGGAGTATTTGGAACAAAATCAGTCTTTTCTAATAACTCACTAATCACTACAACTGCTACATTGTTTGTACACATGAACAAGGAAACCTGCAACAGCGGTGAATGTCTGCTAAAATAGTGTTATGACTAAAGTCATAGCTTCTGGTACCCCTGCTGTGCACCACTTAGCACATCAAAGGTGGTGATAACTAAGAACACAGTTCCTTTAATAAAGCCTACAGGAAGAGGCCATAGTGAAGACAATTCTGCCCCTGAAAGTGCACATGAAACCTGACTGACAAGTGCTTTAGTAACACACTGGATACAACATCTCAGCTTTACCTCGACAATGTAATTTATCCAACAATAGCCAGATGATTGAGTTTCCGAGGAAGTTTAAAAATTTCCAAGAACATCCCACTACAAACCAGTCTAACCCAAATTAGTCCACTTCAACCATGAAACAACTCCAAAGTTACTGCACAATCTAAGATTTTCTAGTAAGATTTCCAGTAAGAGTAGGTAGGTCATCATCCCCCTGTACTCAGCCCTAGCAAGGCCACACCTCAAGTACTGTGTTCAGTTTTGGGCCCCTCACTACAAGAAAGATGTGGAGGCCCTGGAATTTATCTAGTGAAGGGCAAGGAAGTTGTTTTTTCTTTTCATACATACACACACACACACACACACACACCATTCCCTAAGAAATTATCCTAAATATAGGCTTTAAACAGAAATTACTGAACTTCTCAATGTGATAGCTTCTTCCTTTTCTACACAAGTTAACTTAAGATTATATCATTAACAGATGATTCAATAATGTAGAGATCCAAATTAATTAACAAAAAGGAGAAAAATTTGCCCATTTACTTAAACCACTTGAACTGCATTTCATTTACTTATTTTTCTTTTAGCTGCATCACTGTATATCATTTCAACTGCATCATTCAGGTGAATAAAAATATGAAGCTGGATAGGTAGTAGGTAACAGAGATGGTTAAAAGTTCAGAATGTTTCACCTTTTTCTATCAAGAAAGTATTTTCTACCACAGTAGTTTAATATTCATGCTATAGTTCTTAAACTCTCAAGAATTAGAGGTGTGCGTGAACTGTAAACATTCATCTTGTGCAAAAAAAAATAATGTGCGTCTTTTTTCATTTTAAAATGGAGTGATGAAGTGAAAGGCTGAAAATGTGACATATTCCACTTGAACAGACATTCTTGAGAAATAATGGGCTGTCAAGTCACCTCCCTGGATAGCTGCCACTCAGCACATCAAGCAGCCTGCCTTATTCATAGCATACCTACTGTACTGGATTGGCAGGGGAAATGAGCAGGCTTCACTTTCATCAAGAACTGCAAAAGATTTACATATCCAAGGATATTTGGATCCCAGTATGCAAGACTTCTCTGATCAAGATCTCTCTTATCATGTATATAAGCACATACAACACACATCGGTCAGAATAGGTGAGAGTGTGCAGCTTTCAAAACATGCAAAATTGTTTTGAAATTATCTGTGTGAGATACAGATAAATGATCATAAAAATGGAAAGCCAAGGGAAACATCTTTAGAATGAAAACACTATCAGAACACAATTTCCATGCAAAATACTAGAAAAAGCTTGAGGAAAAAGAAAACAAGACATCAACCTTCAACTGTGTAGATTTTTTTTTTTCCCTATACAGCAGAAGTAGCACAGATACAGAATGGCCAGGTAAGGGCTGCATAGAAAACCAGTGGCTCAAAGTTCTGAGAGTTATGATCCCAACTACAGCTAATGGAATTGGATAATTATGTCATTAAATCACAAAAATCAATTCAGAAACAACGCTGAAGACTAACAAAACCTGCACCCGAATAAGCTGAACTCAATTATCCCCTCTTGGAGCCATTGAGTTCACAGGTAGACCCAGGAACTTGTGACCTCTCTAGTGAGAGGCCTCAGGAATCTGCAGAACAAACATGCTGTCTGCCTGACTTAAACACCATCTGACCTAATCCACATGTTATTTTAACTGTCTGTTCTCTATAATCATTACAATTGGCAGTACCTGGCTGCATTCAAGATTTTTGACATGCCTTTGAAGCTCCAGGCTATGGGAAGAGGGGTCAGCACATCTCAAATGGGATGGCGTCAACACCTTCCTGCCACGCCCAGGTGGTCAATGGGATGGCTCACAATACAATGTGGTAAACCTTCCTGCAATGGGAATCTTTTATCACAGAAGTAAGAGAAACTTTGGTAAATCCCTATCCCTTTGAGCTGCAAAGAGCACTTGTAAAGCAATCAATGACTCAGATCAGCCGGGTGGCAGAGTGTTTGAATTACCTGAAACAACAGCTGAGAGAGGTGTGACCTTTCTCAGCTAAGAGCAGCAAGCTGTTGATTTTGAAAACCAACAATAAATGAAAATCAGCTTTGTTAATGACCTAATGAAATTACCAGAAGAGGGAAGATCACACTCTGAAGTAAGCAGCTCCAGGAGATTATGATCAGAATTATCAGTAACGTCAATGGTATTTTTCCCCCAGATTTACCCTAGCCAGGAAAAAGAATGTTTAATTGTGCATCTCAAGCCCAGTCTCCTAGTGTAGGACAAAACATTCTGTAAGTTACCCAAGTGCACGTATAGAACTAGGTACGTCTCTCCACTTCTTTCCCTGAGAAGCTGCTACAGGATGTTATGATTAGATTTTCCATTCAAATTTCAGGTCAAAGAGTGCACTTCTTCAGTTCATCTCTTGGTATGCTAAGACTATGCTTTAACTGAAACAGTTCTCCGTGTTCCCTCACTTTTATTCTCAGACAGGTAGTAATCGAATCTTCCCAGGCTTTGTTTTCTTAAACCAAATAGCCGAACCCTTAATCTCACTTCCTTGGAAGGGCTCTTCTTCCTATCACAGCACTTCTACTTGACTGATTCACAAGATAGCCCAGTCTTTCCCTCCCCTTAAGAAAGGGGTATCTTAATCCCATTTTTTGTTGATTGCAAGTCCAAGCTTTGAGTCATCAGCATATTTTGTTCGTACAATTCCTCTGTTCTAAAGGTCTGTTTTACTAAATTGGTCTTAAGACCAACAGGAATTTCACTAGTAATTTCCCTCTAGCTAACATTTCCTCTTTCAACATTAATTGTTGTCATATTCCTATTAGCCAATTCCTTACTCAGATGATTCTCTACTAATCCAAGTTGTTTTATATAACAGTACTCTACATAATAAAATTAAAGCCAGTTAAAAAACTATATATCAAAGGATATCCTATTAAAGGAAAAACCCAGGCAAGTATTTTGTTAAGTCATCTTCAAGCTATGTAAAACAACCAAAGCTGTAATACAGTAAAAGTCTCCTCTAAACGACCTGTCCTCCAGTGGTGACTATGTGTATCCCTTTCTCTTCTCTCCTCCTCCCAGTTTGAGCACCAAGGACGGTATAAGCATGATTTTGAACCCCAGCTGTGGTTATTTCCATTGTAGGAGCACTCATGTCAAAGCTGATTTGGAAATACGCTGGCTTCTCAGCTTAAACTGGCGATGAAAGTATTTTTATGCCAACATTCAACAATTTCCACTCAACTGACAGACCTTTTCTTCTGCTCACATTGCTGTGGGGGCAGCTGTCTCTAGCTGCGAGCTGGGGACTGGTAACTTCTCAAACTGCTCAGGATGCATTCTGCAATATCCTAAAGGTGGTGTTTTAAACTGTTCTACCCAAGTCAGAAGGCTCAGTGAATTAAAAGCCGCTGAAGGTGTAGTTTCATCATTAGCTATAATTTGGAACATCACCAAGAGATGAAGCGCTCTCCTATTCAGCTCATCACTGACAGCACCAGCTCCTGCCTAAGCTTACAGCAGCTGATAGAAGGAATTCACACAAATGAAAAACTACCACTTGATTCAGAAGTTGGTTTACCTTTCTCAACTACTTTGCCATTGGTACCAGCACCAGCAAAGCAGTTTAAAATTTACCTGAAATAACAACTGGCAATTGAGAAGCCTAAAAAAACAGTTCTAAAACCAATTACAACGAAAGCCATAAATCTATGTGGGTTCAAAAGGAGTCTGTGGGCCCAGATCACAGTGGGGAGCTCCTACCCCCACCTGTCAGTTTTGTCCCTCTGTCTTTTATTCCTTGGCCTTGTGACAACAAAATGTAATTTTGTTAAATTATAATAATGATAACAAAATGTTTTTGTTGTTCTGTCCTCTGCTCAAATGGCATGGAAGAAGACACGGGTGGTTAAGCATTACCATCCAAAACTACTGTGCCTATTTTGGGCAGTGACTAAAGTCATGCTGATGAAATGAACCAGAGATGCAGGGTTGGGATGATTGCAGATACAGCTTTCCTGTTCTGAGAAAACAGTGGCTATCCTAGTCCTTCTTTGCTCTTATGTTCATGTAAGTCTTGCATTCATTTCAAAAAAACCCAAATGTGCTATTTATTTTTTTTTTTCCTCCCCACAGGAATGCATTTCTTATATGTAGCAATAAGAAAACCTGAGTCCTTGTTGATACCAGTTTCAAACCAGTTTCAAAGAACCCTTAGGTACTTGCATAAATCTTGAAAAACTGGGTTCTAAATCATGTTTGTTGTGAAAATAATACTGTTTGTTAATGCCTTTTTGGTTCTTGATGCTTCTCAGTGCCTCACAAAACTAAAATAAAAAAAAGAAAAAAAAGTCAGAGGCTGAAAGAACAGTTAATAGCAGATAGTTGTACTTGAGAAGAAAATTCATGAATTCTCTGAATTTGTTCTTAGTGAACCTAAGCGATCTCACCCAGATTCACCAGTTAATTCCCAAAAACTCCAGGGACAATGACTATCAACAATTCATTACTTGTGAGAAAGAACCTCAGCACAGGGACAGAGCTTTTATAGTATGTGGCCTTGTGTTGTCCAACACACTACCAGAAACGTTAAAATGCTCTGGGAGACTGAAACCTTTGAACCTTCAGAATGGAAAAAAAAATCTACAATAGGAATGAAAATATTTCCTGTTTACCAGCACCACTCTAGAAGCAGGAAAATACACCAGGCCATCAGTCAGCAGATGATTTTCCTCATACAATACATCACTGCAAATGAGATATGCTAATATTTTCTGTGCTTTCTTCTCAAGATTTCTGGTGACAAAAGGGTGAACATTATTAGCACATAAGACAGTCTTGCCATATCACTTATTCTATGTATTTGAGTAAATGACTTTACCCATTCAAGAAGTGCAGTAATCTCTCAGTATACATTGCTTTAAGGGGTTTATTGTTACCATGAAAAAGGGTGAAGGTGAATAAGTTCTTGTTTATGTACTTAGCATACATTCTTGACACGCAACCAGGAAACTCCTTTAAAAGTATTTCCAAACACCTCTCCAATACTGTAAATCCTGTTAACATACATCTTTCAAGATGATTGTGCCCTCTGAAGTAAGACAAATTCTTACTTTCGTAGAATAGCTAAAACCTCATTATGTCTGTTAAAGGATTGGACTCTGGCACCTTCTGCTTCACCTACCCTGAACTCGACCTCACTAGCCAGATAAGAGCTAATATCTTACTATGACAACAAGCACATTTAAGAACTACATCATCTCTGAGGTTCCTTCCAATCCAAACCATTTTTTGATCCTATGAACTCTTTCCATGGGCTAAATCTATGCCAAAAGCATTAAGTTAAAGCAACCTAGAAATGTGTAAAAAGATCTGGTAGCAGAGCCAAATGGACCTATCCTACAGACCGCAGCTCTACAAATCCTCTGGCAGCAACGGTGGCCCAAGCATTTTTGGTCCCATCTCCCTGGTGCTTCATTCCATCCTCCACTTCAGAACAAGCACCAACATCCACCATGATGCGACGTACCTGCTTGCAAGTTTGTGCTGAGAAGCAGATCACTGTGCAGCCCCAACCCCACTGCCAGCCAAGACAGTGGTTTCTGTGCAGCAGATAGGATGGCAGATTGGAGTATGGGGGGTAAGCATGGGGATTGTGTTAGATGCCAGTGCCAGATGATGGAAGGAGTTTTGATACTTTATCAGAAAACTCTGTGTCATTAGAGTTTACAGGATTGATCTGTTCTCAAATCTCTCTGGGTAGAAAACGTTGACAGTAGAAGAAAAAAAAAATTTTTTTTTTGATTAAAAAAATAAGAACTATGTTTCCCTCTCCTACAATCAGAAACACTGAGAAATATTACATTTATTTTGCTTTCAACAAACTCCATGAGCCAGCAGTCTGCCTTTCTGAACAAGAAGGTCTGTGGTATCCTGAAGAGCATTAAGTAGAGTGTAACCAGCAGGAGGTGATCCACCCCCTCTGCTCTGCCCTTAGAGGCCACACCTGGAGCAATGTGTCACTGTGTCTAGTTCTGAGCTACCCAGTTCAAAAAAAAAAATAAATAAAAGCTTCTGGACAAGTTCCTTCTGTATGAGGAAAGGCTGAAAGGTCTGGGACTCTTCAGCCTGGAGAAGAGAAGGTCAAGAAGGAATCTTATCGACACTTACAAATATCTAAAGGGCAGGAGTCAAGTGGATGGGGCCAGGATCTGTTCAGTGATGCCCAGTAATAGCACAAGAGGCAACAGCACCAACTGGAACACAGGAAGTTCCACCTGAACACGAGAAAAACCTTCATTACTGTGAAGGTAACAGAGCACTGAACAGGCTGCCCAGAGCGGTGGTGGAGTCTCCTTCTGTGGAGATATTCAAAACCAACCTGGACGCTTTCCTGTGAGACCTGCTGTAGGGAACCTGCTTTAGCAGGGAGTTGGACTAGATGATGATCTCCACAGATCCCTTCCAACTCCTACAATTCTGTGGTTCTGTGAAATCCATCCCAGAATCTGAAACTTAAAATACTTATCCAGAAGCTGCGCTGCTAGTCCCCTGTTTCATTATTTTTTCCCTACCAGTTAATTTATGCTATTAATTTATTGGCTTTATTTTTGTATAAACATAATGAATAGGAAAAACCGTGTAAATATTTTTAATACAAATATAATGGAAAATGATTTGTAAGCAAAAGTTGACCTCAAGTTTCTCTAATTTGTGCTGAGGACAACTGAAAAAAAAAAACAAAAACAAACCCAAGATGCTGTACAGAATCAGGTTTTATTTTATAAAACATAGATAGCATCTTTTATGTTCTGGACCATCCAGCTCTACCAAGAGTGATTTAAGCTGGAGTATCCTGGTAGGGAGATGTTTCTGTAACTTTAGATACCCTGAAGCATAAGTTTGAAACTTCATATTACAATATTTTATCTGTAACAGTAAGGAACAAAAAAAACTCTACTTCAGCTGAAAGATAAACTTGAATAAAGCAAAGTAAAATCATTATTGCATAGTAGTCCAACTAACAAGCAGTAACAGAGAAACCAAAGAAATCAAAGTAAGTTTAACTATTTCAAAAAATGTAAGGAGAGCATAAATCTAATCAAAGTGTCAAATAAATGTAAGGAACTTCCCATTCTGAGTAAGATTTGCCTCTCTGGTTCTATATGCCTCAGCCCTAGTGACATTCAACAAAATATTGTTTTTCTGATAGCTTTTGTTCAAAGACTGTAAGATGACCAAATCCTACACAATGGCGGACATTTTCCACCCCAGGTTCTTTGCTTTTGTTGTTTAATAAAAAGAAGCAGAAGATGCAACTTCAGAACATATCTGTATTTTCAGACCTTCAAAGTTTGGTTACTGTCTGCCTAAACTTGTAGATATACTTATTTCCAAATAACTAAAAAGCTGCAAAGATAAACCAGCTGCAGATCAGATGAAGAAAAGATCTGACTTGTAAATGCCAACGAATTCTTACTGCTTACTAGCAAGATATCAGGAGACATTGAAGCACCACAACATAAAATCACTAAGAGATAGTGTTATTCCTGGATTCTGCATTCTTTGTTATGCAGCTCTAACTTCATTAATGCTGTTACTCTATTTCAGCAAGTTTATCAAAACTTGGAAATCCCTCTGTCTAATTAAGTTATGAGACTTTGAAATTGAATTCCTAAAGAGCTACTATGTAGCTAGGTTTCCCAGTGCTACGTCAAAAATTTTTACCTTATTGAAAACGGAAATCATAAGGCAAGACACCTACAGATATACAAGTAAATTCTGATTCAGCTAATAGCTAAATGCTCCTGCTCAAGACATCAGTGGCAATTAAGACTGATGTTCTGTTTGCTAAATGCACTTCCTTTTAAGGGCAAACAACTCATTTATTCTCACGCATGCCTGTTTCATTATCATGCATATCTGTTTCATTATTACACAGCAGTGGTCAGAACATAAGATCTTGAAAACAGGTATGTTATAACAGTATGTGGGCATCACAGTCAACTATGTCCAACAAATGAAGAGACTACACAACTGTGATGTAGAATACACCACAGCAGGCAATACTGAGGAACTGAGGCTGACATCATCTTGTTCCTCACTGTGAATCGCCTGGTGGCAAATACCCAAGTTCCTGGCACGGTCGCCAAGACTGTCTATAGGTTTTTCACTTAGAAGTCATTGGGAAGACACAGCGACAAACCTGGCATTAGAATTTGGGTTTTTCCTCCCAGCTGAGTGCTGGCTGCTTTGTTGAGAAGAGCCTTAACTTGCTTTTTCCCTTGCTCCTCAGTATTAATACACAGGGACAGCTGTTCACTTGAGTAAATGCAGTCCTAAGAGGCGAGCCTGAGCCTCCTGACCATTGTTCTTCAGAAACATATTGATTTGCTAGTATCTAGCTAAGACAGCAACTTACCAAACTCCTGAAGTAGTCTAACAATGAAAAAAAATAAGCATTTGCTCATGCAATTGCATCATAGCACATTTGAAGCAACCCTTGAGGGTTGGACTAGATCTCCAGAAGTTTCTTCCATCCCCCATGATTCTGTGAACAAGCGCAGAATAGATATCATATCCTAACAAGTAAGCTATGAAAATATTAGAGAAAAAAAAATACTTAAGAATACGATGGTTCAAGGGGGAAACAAAAACAGCTCAAAGTATGAGAAAATGAACTCAATATAAAATGAAGTACATAAAATTATGAAGAAAGGATGACACCAGTGACTGCTTTACAGCACCAAGAATAAACAACTATATTGCATCCACTCTCCAAAGAGCACACAATACCACTTCCTAACAAGAAAAATAGAACTACATTCTACTTCTATTTTAGAGTAGGCTCCAAAATACACTTCCTCACTGCTGTGATTACATCTCACGCAACATAGTATAATGCTGTTATGGGACACATCGGCTGCCATGCCTGTTCCATCGTGCCTGAAAGCAAATAACATTAGGCAGTTCTTCCCAGCACAGAGATCATGCTACTCTCTACATCAGAAATATACTGCTAGCAAAGCCTTTGAAAAGTCCTTCCTGGAATACAGTTATGTATTCCCTGCATTCCCTTGTCCTGTGATCTCTACCACTGAAGTTAATGTGAACCATTACTTGACTCCTGTTACAGGCATGTTCCTTCTGGATTTCCAGTGCTCAGGAATGCCTTGCATTCCAAAATATAAATCTGAAATAGAGCTTGCAGAAAACTCAGATATCTGCAGAAGGGGAGACAGAACTAGGAGTGAGCATGGGGCTCAATCATTCTTCAGTACAAGAGGATAATGGGAATGATAATCATGTTGTTTGCAGTACTGTGACTTAAGCTAAAGAACACACTTAGCAGGCAGCCCCATGAACAATTCTTTCCCTACTGCTTAAAAGGTCTCCAAGTCTCCCTTGCCAACTCTGATGCACGGAGGTGGAGTGGAAACACAGAGACCCTATGAGAAACATAAAGGAAAGGCTCCTCTCTTGTCTGCTTAAAACATTAGCCTTGATGCTTCATTAACCCTTTGCTAACAGTCCTGCCAACTGAAATGTTACTGGCAGATCACGCAATGGGAATTACATGCCAGGAACAGACTGCTAGGAAAGGAGTCGCCAGAAACATATCACTGAGTGCTCTTAACGCTCCATTGCTTCACCTCTCCAGTTGCGTGCTTGGAAGCAGTTATTCTCAAGTATGTTCCCCTCTCAGAGTAGTATGAGATCAGAGTATAACTCCTTCATAAGAGAAGTCTTGCTTACACAGACTCACCTGCTTGGCTATAGGAAAGGATACCTTTGTCTGCAAGGTTCGCTGAACCCCAGCTGAGAGCTACATACATGATAGATACAAATAAAGATATTTTCCTGATTTGTTTAAGCCACTGTTAGTACAACTGCTTCCTAAACTGATGGTGACACTGTCCCAACACTTCCATCTTCACATTCCCAATCTTTTCCCAGAGCACTGCTAAAAACTGCGTGACCAGATGATAAATGCAACTACTTGCTGAAAACTAACCCAGCAGTTAAAAAACACATCATCATAATTTTCAGGTGGATCAGTTCTCTGATACAACAATCACTACACAGCTGTGTCTTTACTAAGTACTAGCAGAGTAAGCTGAAGGAACACTAATTGCCTTAAAGAAATAAATTAAATTGTGACCTAAGGAGACCTAATTTTATAATAACATTCAGTTAGCTGCGAGTTTTATTGTAAGTGGGTCTGTAGAACTCAAAATATCAGCCCAGTTAATGGAATGGTGCTACACAATAACATTCACTTGCAGAATAGGAGGGACACTACAACATTCTCATCATTGAGACACAGTAAGCCCTTGAGAATTAACAGTGTCTACGTCATGTTGTATTAACAGCACTGTACAGACAAGCAATTATTATCTGAAAGTCATGATACAAACACCCTTCCAGAAACACCAAGGCCAATGACAATGAGAAGAATCTGAATCTCTTTGAAGATGTTTTACTTTTGTGCATCAATTAGTTTGTTATCTTGATACTTTTATCCGGAGGAACAGCTGGCTCTGACATCTTCACAGCTTTGATTTTTTATTATCTGTACTATTGGAAATGTTTTTCTGTGAGGTTCATTGTTATCTTACTAAATGTCTAATCCCACAGGGCACAGCAGACACTACTCGACTTACAGTGTTAAAGCCACACACACAATTCTACCTGATGTTAAGTTTTGCTCTTGTCTAATATGGCCAGGATTGCATTATGGGAAAATGGCAGTAGGACTAGAAGCATCCTAAAACAAAACACGTATCAAACAGTGTAAAGCAGTTAGCAGAAGCACCTAATTGTGAGAAATACTTGTAACTATCCCATGCCAAAGACAAGGAGACACTGCTTCCAAAAAATCAACTGTGGCACATTTCTGTTCTCAACAGGAAGAGCACAACAGAGGGGGGCACTTCAGTACTGACAGGATGAAATCACCATCATGGCAAATGAGTTTAACCTCTTGAATAGCAGCCCTGTCACTGTGCCTAAAAGGCAGCATCATTTCTTCAGTTCAGACAAAAGCAGGAAAAAATCCCCCAGTGACTGTGATAAAGAGCTTTATTTGCTTTCAGCTTACACATGATTTGGACGCTTCACTAAGAGACAGTGACAAGGAAGGATTCAAAGTATTAAAGAAAAAGAAAAAAAGAGGAGAAATGACTTCCAGGGCTCCATGCAAGCCTCAGCAAGGCCATAGTAGGGCATGGCTCCAGCTCCTGCCCATGCCCCCCCATCAGCCAGACGCACCAGCAAGTCCAAGTCTTGATCTGGCCATGATTGATCCCAATCCTCAGCAAGGTGCTTGGTGCTGGGACCAGGGCTGCCCTAGCGCCCCCCATCTGCCTGTTCTTGGCTTGAAGGAGCTGGGACCCTGGCATTCAGGATTGTGAACTAGGACACAGATATATTTTTGACAACAGAAGGTCCCATGCTTGTGTCCTGTGGGAGTTCTGCAGGTTGTGCCATTTGTGAACTCAAATCTGCTCAGCAGCCTCCACAGGTAGAGGAGAATGAGGCACAAGTGTGACTAAAAAGCACTAGCTGCCTGTTCTCAAACTGACTTCCAGCAACATTTCTGATAATCTTGCATTCTTTTTTTAAAAACAGCACTAAGCACCAGCATGACATAAATTTGTGGAATGCTTACGCAGCAACTACCTGCACTTGTTGTCCACCAAGTTAGGAGTTGTTGCCATTTGCCGAGTTCTCTGAATATTACTTTTGGTACCTAAAAGGTCATCCCAGTAATTAGGGCTACCCAAACTAAGCTAGGAACCTGATGAGATTAGATTTAGAAGACTAGATTATAACACATGAAGGGCCCCACATGTGGGGTTGGTCAGTAGCCTGGACATGGGGCCTTGGGCACATATGTGGGAGTCTCCTGGTGCCCTTCACCTACATCCTCAAGGATCCTGCTCACTATTAAAACAGTATGGGTCATACACTTTTGCCCAACTTGCCCTAAGCCAAAACATCCTCTCCTTTTTGGTTACTCCTCCACTGCTTGGCCATTTTTAAGCCAAAAAGCTTAATTCAGCTCACTCTCACATCACTTTCCACCAAGATACAATCACACGTACCTTGCTACTACGTGCTAGGCTGCTGCTTTTTGAGTGCTATTTGCCATTGTAAAGCGCACACTAATGGCCACCTGAGCCAACCTACAGGTTGGCTGCTGGAAAGCAAGGGACCTTCTCTTCATGTTAATTTGTCCTCTACCCTACTGATGCCAGGCAGTGGCAGGAAGAAGGGAGCCTCATGAATGTTTTCATGGGCAGCCCTAGGCCAGTTAAAGGCAATCATGAGAGTGCCCTGGTGCTGCAGTCCTACAGTCACACGTCTCTGTCCCCTTCTGCGTATCAGTGCAAGCATACACATGGGGAAGCAGCTCAGGGCAAGCCAGTTCATTGCATGGCCTCCTAATGTAGGAGAGAGGCCATCTGCCAACCTACTGTTAGTGGAAAAGCAGTGACACAAGTCAGAGCAGTTACAGAATGTTGTGGTTCTTCCAAGCTGGCAACCTGTCCACTTGGACTCCCATCACAAAACTCTTGTGCTTTGTAAGCCCATGGCTTACCCAAATAAGAGCAATTTGTGAGTAATTTCCATTGGGAAAGAATCCATTTAGCTCGCTGCTTTCCCCTTGGGCTCAGCCTTGGTGACTAATATGATAATCCTAGATTCTCAACAAGACTTGTTTTGTAGCAGTCTGTGTACATCAGGGCCCAAAGGGAACAAGGCTGTACTTCCTGTTTCTCTGTGACAGATTAGATATTGCCCCAACAACGCAGACTGCCCGAGAGCTTTCTGTCACTAATACTGAAACTGTTCAGAACGGAAAGTTTTCAGTTTCTGAAAGTACAAAGATCATCATTCTGGATTTGGTGCTTTCAAAACCATTCTGACTGAAAAGCAACCAAAAAAAAATGGCACTTCATGGTTCAAAAGCAGTTAATAAACTGACACTCAAATTAAGTTTTTGTTCAATTTAGGCAAAACTTCTTGCTTTTCCTATTCTTGCAAAGCCTGGTTGAAACAGTAATGCCAATTGATTTCTTTTATTTCAACAAATTATTAGTAGTACAGACCTATATACATGGGGAATTATTCTGGAATAACTATACATAAACTAGGACATATATACTCCTGCAGAAAACTATCCAGACACAGCTACCACTTAAATCACACCTCACTCTAGCCTGTCTGGTAGAACAAACTTAAATGCTGCGATTTCATGATCTGGTCTGAGAACAATATAATTGCCTCAGAGCAAAGTGAATAATTTCTAGTTAAGTCTATTTCTGCCACCTTCTTTTTGCTAAAATACTAGAGGAATAATCCAAGTTAAAATCTCTCTCTCTCTTTATATACACACACATGTACTTTTTTTTTTTCCTCCAAGGTTTGACAGTTGAACTGGATCATCACAGAGAAGTGCCAAGATTAAGAGGGAAGGACAATACAACTGGTCCAGGGAAGAAAGTTCTTTTTTATCCCAATGGCCAAGATGAGTGCAAGCTAAACTTCTGCCTTTCTAATTTTCTCCCTGCACATCCTAACAATTTCTTTGTACTGTCCTTCTGTTAGAGGTGAATTATCTGTCTGACCCAGTGGCAAGAACATCAGGAGGCAAGATTGCTCCTGAGTTTAAGATTTTCACAGCCCCACACTAACTCTCATTTAAAATGCCACTCTCCTTGAGTCTTAGTTATATTTACTCGTGCCAAGCTTACACTTTTGCATCATAGCAAGTGCATTTCTGTGTGAATTCGACAAGCAGAGTAATAACTCTGCTTTCCTCATAGGATCCTAATCTTTGGCAGAAATCACAAGAAAAACTATTTTCAGAAAATGACTTTGATAAGTGCAAACAATTCAGTGCCATTTTCATACCAATGTGCTTTCAGCTATCATTAAGTCTGCATGAGAACAACAGCCAGAAAACTACTGGAGCACACTGAACCCCAACTGAAGCTTTTACCATCTGTCATTTTCTACCATACATTAAAATAAAAAAAAGCCAAAATGAACTAACTTTTGGCATGTACAACCACTGTACTCAGAATTGTTACCCAACAGTTTTTCATGAAACATACATGTGTTGACTCTTACATACAGAATGAGTTTAACTGATCTCAATGTAATTATCTGCATGTATTAAATTTAGGGATACGTAAACACATGAAATACTGGGACCTAAACTAGTGCGTTGCAACTCTTTTGGAAGTACTGAGGAATAAGGAGAATGGAGATGAACAAGTGAATAAAGAAAATATTGCAAACTGCTTGATCCCACACAAACCCTTAAGAAGAAAGAGAGCAGTTTTGCCCTGGTGACCAAGAAGGCCAATGGCATCCTGGGGTGCATTGAAAAGAGTGTTATCAGCAAATTAAGGGAGGTGATCCTCTCCTCTAGTAGACCTCAACAGGGCTCTGCATTGAGTTCTGGGCTCCCCGGTACAAAAAGTATGGGCATCTCCTAGATAGAATCCAGCAGAGAGCCACAAAGATGATGGCCAACCTCTTTTCAGTGGTCTGTGGGGACAGGACAAAGGGAAATGGACATAAACTGGAGCATAGGATGTTCTGTATTAATATGCAAAGGAACTTCTTCACGGTGAGGGTAATGGAGCACTGGAACAGGCTGCCCAGGGAGGTTGTGGATTCTCCTTCTCTGGAGATATTGAAGATCCATCTGGTTGCCTACCTGTGCAGCCTGCTGTAGGGGGCCTGTTTTGCAGGGGGTTGGACTAGATGATCTCTAGAGGTCCTTTCCAGCCCTTACAATTTTGTGATTCTGTGAAAAGTGAATTGTTATGCTGCCCTTGGCCACTGATGTATGTTCATTTTAAACTAGGAAAGACTATCAAACAAAAGGCCTTTAAAATTGATAATGCATATGCTCATCTTCAGGAGTAAGAAAACAGTCTAGACTTCCTATTCCTGTAGAGAAGATTACTGTTCTGAACAGTGTGCCCTTCACAACTCACTGCTGGATTTGCTCCCTCAGGAAAAAATCACATCATAGCCAACTTTGTCAGATCCACATGCTACTGAAATCCACTAGGACCCTTTTAGCACTATTCTCACATACACACACACAAACACACAAATGATTATGGAACAATGAAACATGGAAGAACATCCAGTACTTGGGTAGGAAGAGATAATGACATCAGGCTGGCCTGTCATCTAGTAAGACATTAACTTCTTTCCAGAAGGGTATACACTGCCCATGCACTGCCCACTCACAAGTCCTTCTCTCTCATATTTCTTACTGCATAAGGAGATACAATTATGAATTCAGAAGATGGTCCTCCTTGGCAAAAAGAAACACCTATGATATAAAAAGAGGCAAAATAAGTACTGAACTCTCAGTAAATTTGGAAGAACATGCAAGTTTCCCAAGTGGATTAAAAAATCAGATTGCCACACATTTTGATTTTTATAATTCATAATCTTTTCTAACAATACTTTGCTGGAAAGCATAAGACATTATTTTTAAACTCTACTTATTCAGCATCCTGGTATTTATCAGCCAAAGCCATTTTGCAACTATGTTAGACATAAAAGATAGTATTCAGTGTATTTATATAAGACTTGTTATTTTATGCATGATGGTAAACTTCATGAAAAAATTGTGACCATGCAAGCTTTCAGTTTAGGCAGAATTCCCTTGGGTAACCTACTGAAGCTGAAACTGTACTGATAATGCTGGAGGAGATGATGAGCAACAAGTTGTAAATTTAGCTGGAGATCTTACCCTTCATATTAAACTACCACTTATTGAGGAGCTGTGCAGAGGCACTGACAACAAGACAGAGTGAAACAGGAGAGAAAGGAACTACAACCTACTGAGAGCATACAATAATGGGAGATTAAACAGACTACTGGAGGAAAGAGATGCAGTGTGTGGGGAACTAATGATGAAGACTTGTAAGAAGAACAATCTGTTAGGTGCATCCAGTGCATTTCAGGAGCATTTCATTAAATGTATCAATAGACAAATGAAACTCTTCTTTCAGAAAGAATTAGAAAGAAGACCAAAAGAAACCCAAAAACAACACACAGTAGAAAAAAAGATGATCAAGCAACTAATTACATAAAACTGCTATTATGTTGGACATTGTTTTAAACCAATATATACATTGAGAGAAGGAGAGATTTCATATTCACAGATTAAAACATTTCAGTACATCTGCCAGTATTCAACTTTAATACTACATATACAATTTCTTGATTTAAAATTTGGATTCCTGAGCTCCTTCCATTTTGAACTCATGATGGTCACTGCCATCATCTCACATTTTACGCTGTCACATGAAAATACTTTGAAGATGCAATTGCTGAACATTAAACCTCAGCACTTTAACCAATAATCAGCAATAAACTACTCCATGGCTTAAGTTTTCAAACCATTTCTCTTTCAAACAGTGTAAAAAGCATTTGTAGCAATTTTAGTGTTCTCTGCCCTCACAAACCACACTTCACAGCATTTTTGTTGGAGACAAGAAGGAAACATACAGAATAACCACATTCAAAAGAGCCATGGTTTAACACTGTAAAATGCTAATTTTTCTTCATCTGCCACAGCATATAAACTGTAATGTATCCAATCCAGTGGCAGACAACGTTAGAAATGCTGGCATCTTTATAGTGCTTTCTATCTTCAGATGGCTGGCCTAAATTAGACATCCAGTGTTGCCAGTCTCTTCAGAAAAACTGGAAGGATTTTAAACAGGATGATTTGCTGCAGACCACCACATCTGGGAAGTATGAAGTAGTCCAAGTATTTTTAAAGTACCTACAAGCTGGACAAACAGAATCACCTATGACTACTCTTTAATGGCTCCAGACACTGAGTTCAAGATTACTCCAGCCTTTCATTTGCAAAAGTAGGGTATCAAAGGGGGTAGAAGAGTGTAAGAGCAGAAATTTGAGAAATGAGAAATTTTTCTCATTTTTTCTGATGAGAAAACTTTTACACACCCAAGTGCTCAGCTACAATTTACTCGTGAACATATGTGGAAACTGCCAAGAAAGATTCTAGACTTCCCTATCCTGAGGCTCTCAAGCATTTTATTTACACAGGAAGGCTGATCTATTAAACTTGACTCTGATTTAGACATCCTGACTCCTGCAGCACTGCATTTTATGCATGGCAAGCCTCCACAGTAAGAGGAACAATCAGTGAATTACATGAAGCTTTACCAGAGGAGCTACCTACACAAGGTATTTCTGCTCATGAGCACACATCTTCATACCCCAGCTGTGATCCAGGCATCTTGGCAGAGGGCTGGAATACAGACCTGGCCCCAGTCTTGGTGTGTAACCACAGAGCTATCCTCTCCATGAACAGGTGACTATTGAATCAACTCCTCTTGATAGATGAACTTTCATGCAATTTCACCTGGCCTTCTTTCACCCACAAAGAAATCGTAAATATTTAGGCCTTTCAGAAATAAAGAGGGCCAACTTCCTGAACATGATCGACATGCAGAGCCTTTACTATCACAAGGAAACGGAGAACAAATCTATTTGAGTGCCATCGGGGCAAACAATTTCATCTGCATAAACGTGTCTCAGCGAGCACGAGTCCCATGAGCAGGATATTTGCCACCAGCTTTCAGATTCACGTGACGCATCTCACAAACAGTTCTAGGCCTTCAGATTAGGCTAGTGTGCCTGTTTCTGCGACAGTCTTTTGATGCATATTGCCTCATTTCTGTAGAAAAAGAGCTTTAGCTACAGATCTGACTTTGGTCCAACTAGTTTGATGTGGCCCCAGTTAAGACAGCAGTCCAGATTTCTGTGACACCCCATCACTGATCTGCTGCCACATCTATGTAACAGATTGATCTGTACTTTTGACTGACCTTTAACAATCCTCTCCTCTTTCCCAAAAAGATAACCGTTATAAAAGCTGTATTGAAGTTTGGGTTTAACCCATACCCCAAGAAACCCATGTTTCTTGCTGGGCCATGATGCTGGATGAAGGAAGTAAGTAGCCCAGAGTTGCTGGGAATGCCTGGCACATTCTCAAGCTGATCCTCGGCTAGAGGTGGAGAAATGATGTGCCAATCATTGTTCTGCCCTGTCACAGCTGTTCCCCTAAAATAGGCAGAAGTACCACAACGCCATGTAGAAGGAGGAAAACTAGGTTCAAATATGTTGCTTGTCTCTTCTGTCTACCCTGGTGTCACTGGCATCCACGATGGAAAGCATGACCAAGAGGAAACAATCGTAGTGCAGGTGAGGAGGCCTTCCACAGCATACCTGGGATCATCTTCACATCTCCTAATCATTCTCCTGCAAGACCATATCTACTCTGCAAACAGCCTTGTAATTCCCTGACTCTCTTTCCTCCCCTTCAAGAAGTTCCTCTCCCACAAAACGGAGCCAGGATTCTTGCTGTGAGGAGCTGGAGGGAGTGAACAGCCATCCCTCATCTGCTCAAGTATCAGGCTCTGCTTTATGCCCCGTATTAGGAAAGAGGTGAGGGAATATGAGATAATCAGTAGGTGTGCTGAACAGCCACAGTGGCAACTGCATTATTAAAATCCTCTAATGTAAGACTGCTTAGAGAGAATAGCTAAGCTGACTACCCAATTCTTCTTTGTGAAAAAAAGGCCATGGAAACATACGCATTGTACCATAGAGACTGAGTTATGAGAGCCTTCTTACAACCTCCTCATGCTCTTCAGGGCTGCTTTTAATCTGTTCATTTGCCTCTTTAGTTTATCTGTCCAGCGTTAGTTAATTATCCAAAAATAGTATTTCACAATCACAATAATATACTTTCTTTCTACCAAAAACATTAATTTGTTACATCACTATTTTTTAAGAATCAAAGCAAAACCAAAACAAAAATATTCCTTTAGTTATGTTTATCTGTGCTTAAATTAATAAATAAATAAATAAATAAATAAAAGGAAGACAAAAGACAACAGAACCATCATTTGCTGATTTTGTACTATTCCTATCAGTGCCAGGTAGATATACATACAGTTTTTTCTCCTTTTTCTCTTACGTGAGATAGCAGGCAGACTCAATGCCTTCCTTGAGTGTCCCCTTCCCTCTTAAGTCCTCCCAAAGCATGCTGACCACGCACTCATTTTGAAAGAGCACTATTTTAAAACCAAGTTCAGTAATCGCCTACTTGGGGATTCCAAGCCATGTCCCTAACTTTGCCACAAACGCAACTGCCCCCTATAGAATTGCATTTCACATTCAGGACACTCAGAAGCATGAGCTTGCACCTGGAGGTTCTACTACCAAACTCGCTGTGATGGTGTTCCAGCCTCTGAAGTAGAAGCCACAGATCTAGAAATCCTTTTATCCTACTTAAAGCATATATTTGGGTGCATGCAGCTTGTGGCTTCTAGATAGTCATTTCTGCCATCATATGGAAAGAAAAAGAAAGGTATGCCTGAAAGTAAAATAAGTTTGGACTATAGCAGTAAAACCTGCAGTACAGGGACTTGTTAGTGGCACCTCTGAGCTGAGAATACAGGCCTTTGCCAACTACTGAAGTTTTTGGTGAGGTCATAGTCACAAGCTTTCATACCAGACAAGTCTTATGTTAAACCTGCTGCATTTACTCCCATCATTTTCATTCTCAAGAGCTTCAATGCTTTGCTACTTTGACAGTTGGAAATGATCTTCTAATTCCTGTCCTGAGGTTATTCAGTGACACATTATAGCCCTTTAAATCTTCAGCTTAAATAGCTGTGCTCTCCCATTTCATCCCTAGTATTTGGTCCCTACTAAGAACGGATAATCCTACCGCCTTCTCAATGTCCTTCTTTCACGAGGCTAAGCAATCTAAAATCTTTTGATCTTCCTCCTGATTTTAGCAGCTGAGGTGTACTCCAGTCCTCAGTCACTGTACTTGAATATGGATTCCCAAAATCGTACATGAAATCTTAGTTATGTTTTGTACGATGGAGTAACATATTTATATTTTTTAAATAATCTACCCGTGTATACATGGTTTTAACAGCTATCCAAGCATCATAAGGTATTTTCAAAACTAAATCTTACCAAGATGATATGAAGTAGATTACATCTATGAGCAAAGGCATTCTAGGGCTTCTTCTGCAAGTCAGTGAGTGAACTAGGTCTTATTCTTCCATTTACTGAAAATTATTCCTCTCAAACTCAATGCTGGGATGAAAAGTTCTATTAATCAGTCAGGTATGGTTCTAAGAGCATCTGACAGTGCAGCATCCAAGGATTGGATGTTTAGGAGAAAGCCTCCCAGTAAATCATATTCAAGGCATAGCTGTCACTCATCTTCAGTGAAAGAAAGTCCATTTTTGGTCAGCTTCTTTCTTCAAAAATTCCAGGTTTACTGCTCACTCCAAAACCAAGAAATCATTTTCTCTCCACTGTTCTGTTATGTTGCTCTATCATTATCTTACGTTTCCTTCCGAGGACCCTTAACTATTCCATGAGAATTAAAAAAAAGTTACAATTACCTACCAAAACAAATATTTTCTATTCTTTACCTACTTTCCTAAAAAGAAAAATACTGCTGTTGTAATATTCCATGCTCAAGTGTCTACAAAAGCATATGACCAGCTAAACCAAATCTCAATAAAAGGACAGGCTTAATAACACCCGGATGAGATTTAGTTTACATTTCCCCCAAATATGAACAACAAAATAGATTGTGGTAGAACTTATTTATAAAACAGTGTTCCTTTTTTTCCTAATGTGATACCAACATACACATCTCCAATACTTCTAAGATGCTGATGTTATATGATGTCCAATTTGCTGGTAAGGGTGGACACAACAATACTAACAGACTCAAGTACTACAAGAAGGGAGCAACTACAGACAAGTCTTTCCGCACCTACTTTGAAATTTAAAAGCAGCTTTCATTTTTAATTCAAATTTCTTACAGAGTAACTCATCCTCCAAATGCCCCTCAAAAGTCTTTACAATTCTTTCTGTACTAAAACTACTTCAGAACAGATGTGGAATTAAGGAAGGCGTGTAAACACACCAGTGCCTGAAAATCCAAACTTATCTTGAAAAGGAACACAGCATTAAAAATTAACTTTGCTATCCCATGAGCAGGCATCTCTGAGACTTGGAGCACCACAAAGATTAGCTTGCCCACAGCCAATTCCTCTCTCACCACACTACATGTTTAACAAAGCCATGCAAAGAATGAGCAAGAGTGAAGTTATCCATACCCTGTCTTTCCCCGCCCCAGTTTCTGCAATGCAAAGATTAAGGAATGCCACAAACTACATTCAAAGCATTTTTGTTTTTACCTAATCAGTTTTTTTTAACTCATTTATCTCTTAATCTCCGTAAGAATTGAATCACATACTCCTAACACATGTGGCTCTTCTTCCATTCATAATAAATTCTCCTGTCCAACATTCCTGCATCACCCAGGTAGCAATAAAACAGTAATTTTTACCTAACAATTTATCCAATGTAAGATAAAGATACCCTTCCACAAAAGGCAGAAGTAAACAGATATCACCACAAACCAACATGCATTGTCATAATATTCACTCAAAAAGCTCCATAAATATGTATCCAAATAGCTTCTATCAATGTTGTTTTCATTGCTGCGATATGGTTTGCAATGACCAAAAGGACATACTTAGCCAGAACGATTGACAGGACTGCACAGTCACATGAAAACCAGCAGCAGTACTGGAAGATGGCAATAAAAGCTTTCTTAGAGGTCGTACTGGAGCTCACACCTGCACTCTGTAGCAGAAATCCAGGCAAGGGGCAGCCCTCTACATAGGAACTGTACTACAAATCCCAGCTGGCTGTAATCTATTCCTGCAGCCAGCAGCTCCCCAGGTTGTGTTGATAATTCATCATCAATACTGTTGTTTAGTGTATTTGACTTGCTGCAATGTACTAACTGCTGCATCTTGCTGGGCAGAAGTTTAAAATCTTCCTCACAGGGACAGGCTTAACTTATACTTGGCATTCTGGGTTATAAAGTCTTCTGCTGAAAGCATGGTTAAGAGGAAGGTGTAACTGACTCTGGAGTAGTGGAACAGCTGTGTGGTTTTGGAGGATCGCTAGCTGGATGGCAGAGCCATGCTCTCTACCCTTCTGTTTCTAAGGGAGAAAATATCTGGAGCAAGCTGCCCAATCTCTACTGAGCAGAATTCTGGACAATATGTGAGAGCAAGAACTGAAGAGACTTCCAGAAACATTGGGCAGTTGTAGAGATGAGCCCAGGGAGAAAAAGTGCAAGTTGAACGCAGATACAGGAGTACTGCCACTTCAACAGCAAGGACAGTTGTAGTTGTGAAATGCTTCTCTAAAGCGGAAATATACTTCTGCATGTGGAAATAGAAGAGAAAAACAGAAAAGTAGGCTGTAAAAAATGGAGAAAGCAAGCATATGGTCCTTTGCAGACTGACAGAACTATAAGTAGTTTCGGGGGCCATATAGTTAAGAATGCGCTTGCTGATTTCACAAAACATAAGCATTTGTTCCATAAAAAATGGAAAACTTTAAACTTTGCAGGTGTTTATTACATTTCGCAGGGCACTAGGGTGTAGTGCTTGATCTTATAATAAAAGGTGCAAACCAGCAGCTGTGTTCCTCTCAGTGTTTAAACCCTATCACTATGTTATTGTTAGCTCTGCTTATACTGTTCCAAGAAGTTAATTGTCCACAAGTAATTTCGCAGTTGGGATGAAGCATGTGTTTCCTGGAAATATTTGGAGCTATTTAGGGAGTGTTGAGAGAGTTACTTGATCATTTACTACTCTTGTCAGACAATACTTCATCTACCTTAACTCTCTTTCGATGACTCCCACTGACCAAATTGAAGTACGCTGCCAAACTGACAGAACTCTGGATGATTACCACTCATGGTACTAACTCAAGTATATCAGTATTCTGAACTCCTTGCAGGCTCCTTGAAGCCTCTGAATCGTGACCTCTGGAATTTCATGAATGAGGAATGCATGGATGAGATACTGTACAGAAAAGAAAAAAAAAGATAAAATATTTCCACCTCTGACACGGAGGCCGCTTGGGAAAAGTTGGCATGCATGACTAAAGAGGTATTTTGCTCTGTCCAACGAAGTGCTAGGCCATTTGTAGCCAGAAAAAGTAGCTGAAATACATATGCTGAATTACACTGCAGGAAGAGATGAGACTCTTAGAGAGACACTCAAAATAGTGGTTTCAAAAGGGCTGCCCACACTCAGGTCTTGGTAAAATCACACTCTGATAATGTTCCTCTGGAGTGACTGGTGATGGCCACCACTAGCACGCTCTCTGCAAGGCTTTTCAAATCACTCTTTCAATATGTGATAGCATTTCCTCCAACAAAATAAGTCAAGGGAAAGGTAGATGTTGGATGAATTGCCAAAAGTCTTGTTCTGAAAGAATCTACTCCAGAGACTTCATTTTAACACTTGAATAGAACAGGTGGACAACACCTAGCAGTGTTCAGCAGCTACCTGTCCTATGAGATAAGCAAACAACATGGAATCACAGAATGGTTTGGATTGGAAGGGCCCTTTAAGATCATCTAGTTCCAACCTCTGCTGTACGCAGGGTCACCTCCATCTAGATCAGGTTGCTCAGAGTCCCATCCAGCCTGGCTTTGACATCAACTCCTGTCCTGACTTCACATCACAGGACTCAAACAACACTCTTGGTACTGTACTGCATGGGGAAGGGCATCCTGGCTGCCACCTCATAGATGTGCACCTACTGAGCATCTAGAATCGAATTCATATAAGATACCAGTTTTAGGGCTGCCAATAATGCAGCTGCAGCTACTCTCTCAATGCAAGCCTTAAAAGAAACTGCCTCTCTGTAAAGCAAAAAGGGTGATTCTCTGACATTATTTTAAGTTCAAAATAAATTGGGTTTGACAAATGTTTCTGACATAGAAGACACTCTAATATGAATTAGAGTTAGTGCAATATAAAGGCTCTTTGCCAAGAAGACCTAACCAAACTTGCACTTACACAGGTAGGAAAAAAGAAAAGTCGAACGTATATAAAATGACCACGTGAGCTCTCCTCTGATTCAAAGTGCGTGTTCCAAACATGCGTGGGGCATAGGGTGCAAAGCCTGAGTGTCAGCAGCAGAGCCAGAGCTCAGGATCTGCCATCATTAAGGAATAATCCACTGAAAAGAGGTCTGAATTAACGAGAGACTCCTTCAGCCTGGAAAAAGTTGAGCACCGCTGAAGAAAATGTTTTTCTTTGATGAGGAAAACAAGACGCTTAAGTGTCCCAGGTTAGCGAGAGATCTGCTTGCAGCTATGCATGCAGCACATGGCTCCCTCGTGTGGTCCTCCACGTATAGTTTTTCCTTCTCGAAAAACTGAATCAGAAATGCCGTTAAATAGCAAACGAAGTGAAAATCAATCCTTTCTAGTCAAACAGATACATCGAACAAGAAGATGGGAAAACACTGACACAAAATTCTAAACCTCTGCAGAGGGACTAGCCCACTAAAAGCTAAAGCAATGCCAGCTTTTTCCTTCTTGGAGGAAAAATTACAACATTGTTTATTTTTTATTCCAAAAGAATGTTTGTTTATTATATTTTCATTAGAAAAATCAGAGACGTTCAAATGAAAATATCTCTCTATATATGTAAATGGGAGAAATTGAAGCTTTGAAGAGCACTTTTTTTTTTTTTTCATATTAATTTTATCTTTTTTTTTCCCCTCCAAACTAGCAAGCTTTGCTGTAGTTGAATATCAAAAACTGACATTGCTCCAAGCTTAATCCCTGAAGCAATTCTCAAGTGTTTTGTACCAGTCATTTTTATCTAAGGAAACTTATTTCCCTTAAGGCAATCCTAAGGGAAACTCAATCTACAGTCAAATACATCTCTCTGTCAAATTACTAGAGCTTGTATTTATCATTCCTAAAACTCTGGTACAAGTTATCAAGCTTTTCTTCAGATTGGTGAGATAAGAAAGCAGGAGGGAAGAAGTGAGTCATCACATGCGTCCTCATGTTCTGTACTGGTGAATCACTGCATGCTCATTGCATCACAGATGTCCCGTGCAGCCACCAGGGTAGCTCTTCTGTAGTCAAATATGCATAAGCTTGTATACACTTGTACATAAACAAACAAGAATGACATTTCCTTTTATTTTAAGTAGCTGCATAGACGTATTCCCCTAATTTGCGTATGCCACTGTTAACATGCATACCACTGGCTTTCTGAAAACTTCAGCAGCTTCAATACTGATGAAACAAACAGTTTAAAACAGAGGGACCCTGTGGTAGCAGCAAGAATGCTAAAAAGATTCACTTCCTGACTCACAGACCTCAGCTTTTTGATTCTTTGACTTCAGTTCATCTCCATCAGTACTTGCTCTAATCATGTCTTGCTGTTCTGTTCAGAGTCACAACAAATTGCCATGCACAAACACACAGGAAATAAAGAAGATCACCCAGCTAGAGCCCTTTTTAATGAATCATTTTTAAAAAAATTAGTCATCCTTCTATCACAAAGAGCAATCAGTACGGAAACCTGACAGCCCTTTCAGGAAAATTGTGTACTTTTCTAACTCTCAGTCACCATTTCTCTCCCTGTTCCCACATGTAGAATACAGAACATATCAAATTATGAATTCCTTGAGTAAATAAATAAACAATACACAACTTTAGGGAAGCAGCTTTAAAAGCAAAGCTGGACATTACCACATGACTCTGCAATCACAGAGAACACGAAAGAACAAAGAACGGAATCAGAGCAGCAAAAAGAGGTGAAAAAGCTTTTGATTAGAGAATTAAAAAAAAACCATTGAACCTAGGTTTTTGTCTAGAACAGGTTTTCTAGCTGAAAAAGCAGCTACCAAGCAAGGAGCAGGTGCTCTAGCCTTCTTCCTTCTGGCCATGCCTGTGCCTGCTGCCCCTGCACTGAGCTCCTCCCCAGCGCATGCCAGGACAGACCACAGGTTTGCAAGACATCAAAGCATGGATGTAGAATAAAATAGCAACAGGAAAATCCAAACTGTAGCAGAGAGACTGGCAAAACACTCAGCACTATTGGCTGGTATTTCATGCGCCTGCAGCCACAGCTCCAAGTCAAATATGCATTGCTGTCAATTACAGAATTGAAGAATGGTTTGGGTTGGAAGAATCCTTAAAGATTCCAGTTCCAAATATTCTGCTGTGGGCAGGGCTGCCCCCCACCAGCTCAGGCTGCCAACGGCCCCATCCAGCCTGGCCTTGACTGCCTCTAGGGATGGGGCACCACAGCTCCTCTGGGCAGCTGTACCAGCACCTCACCAACCTCTGTGTAAAGGATTTCTGTGTAACATCTCAGATAAATTTTCCCTCTTTCAGTTTAAAACTATTCTCCCTTGTTCTATCACTATCTGCCTCTAAAAAATCAGTCTCCCTCCTGTTTATACACTCCCTTCAAGTATAAGAAGGCCACAACAAAGTCTACCCAGAGTCTTTTCTTCTCCAGGCTGAACCAGCTCATTTCTCTCAGCCTTTCTTCATAGGGGAGGTGCTCCAGCCCTCTGTTCATCTTTGTAGCCCTTCTCTGGACCTACTTCAACAGTTCTACATCCTTGCTGTACTGGGGTCCCCAGGTCTGGACACACCACACCTCACAAGGGCAGAGTAGAAGGGGACAATCCCTTCCTTTTCCATGCTGCCACCCCTCTTCTGACGGAACCCAGGATACTGTTGGCTTTCAGGGCTGCAAGTGCACACTGCTAGCTCTTGTCCAGCTTTCTGTCCACCATGAGGTTGAGCTTCAGCATCAGCTCGCTGGGTTGGCAAAGGCTTCAGTTTGCCTATAAGAATTCAGTTTTCCAAAATCTGTGCAGCACTGATGCAGGCCAGTGTATGACTAACAGCACCATGGCTGTGAGCCCTGATGGATGCTGTCGCCCTCGCAACACAACAGTAACAGTAAGATTGCCAAGTAACATAAGTGAAAGTAATTTGATCTCTTTTCACCTGCCAAGCAATCAATTAGTGGAAAAATCAACTTGTTTCACAGCAGCTCATAAGCAGAATTGAACTAACTTGGATCACAAGAGCCGTCAGTGAATGCAGGCAGCGCTTTGGGATGCGACAGCAATGTCAGGCTGGGCTGCCCTGTGTGGGTTCCCAACAGGCAACTTCAGCAGTAAACCAGACAGGCAGAGTTAATCACAGAATCACAGAATCACAGAATCACAGAATCACCCGGGTTGGAAGGGACCTCAAGGATCATGTAGTTCCAACCCCCCTGCCTAGCAGGGCCACCAAACACACACATTCAGATCAGGACACACACATTCAGATCAGGGACACACATTCAGCTCAGTTAAGCCAAACCCCTTCTTTTCCAGATGGAGGAAACAAAGGTAGAACCAAAGTTATCAAATCCAGCTGTTCCTTCAACATGCTCCTTCTCAGTTGCAGCTGTTGCCTGCAGCATGCAGCAAACCACACTGCACTGGCAGGAGCCTCCATAGCCTTTGTAAGACCAAGTAATGCTCAGTGATGCTCAGATAGCACTAAGTTAGCAGGTAACACATAGAGTGCTTTGTACCTCCATAAGCCACAATAGAGGCACAAATAGATTCAGAAACATACACAACTTGCCAGATTCCTTGCTTGGTTAATAACAGTAATCCAAGGGTTTTCCAAGAATGTCAAGACTGACTGTCTATCGTACCACTATGCCTAAAGTAGCATAGTGGCTGTAGGTTTGTTAACTATATTTTATCAGTGATTTTAAGACAAATCCACCACTGATGAAATATCAGGACTTCAAAAACATGCATTTATGAGTCAGTATTAAAAAAAAATCACCTATTTTTGTAGTTTTCCACCAGAAAGCAAAATTTTTTTTGATATAAAGTACATGGGAACTTGTGGACTGAGCTTTCTCTACTGGGAAAAAAGAATATATCATTAACAGTAAATTTAATTAGAATTTAAACTTTTCAATGCCTCATTTTTTCTTTTGTATGTTAGAAATTATTAACTATGTCAGAAAACATTTCAATATAAGAAAAAAAAAAACAAAAAAAAAACATTTTGATTGATCTTATTTTTTCCCCAAACTTTTGACTTGTAAAACACTGAGAGAGCTTAATTTTCACCCCAACTAGAAAATTGTTTTTGAAATCATGGAAACTCATATGTCATATGAACTTCATTTTCTGTACAATATTTTTGTGATCTTAAAATACAGATGTTACTTTCGTAACAGCAAGAAAGCAAAATGACTAGAGAAGAAAACAGAATAAAATTTCCCTCCAAAAATAGAAATAAAAAAATAACAGGACAATTAATGAATACAGAAAACGACAAACCTTAATCTCTTCTGAAATTTCTTCTTTAGAAGACTTTTTTTTTTTTTTTTTTTTTTTTTTTTGCCTGTTGGATGTCTCACACACTCCTTCCTCCACTGGGTGGCATTACTACCTAGAGCTGCAGCACTGGACTACATAAGGTTGTCAGAATGAAGTAAACATCTCACATGCCTTTCTTGATCTCAGTCAATGGAATCACGCCATTTTCCTGAGAAAAGCATCTGAGCTAATCTGCTGACATGCAAAATTGCCACTTTTGAGCTAGATCATAGTCCTGTCTGATAGTTTCAGAATGAAGACTGTTGTAAAATACATCTCACAGATTAATTTAATTCATACTATTGATTTTGGCAATGTTGAGTCACATACATCTCTTCAGAGAATAAATTAAAAAGGGAGGGATTCATATATTAAAAGCATATGATTGCCATCTGTGAAGCAGAAAAATACAGAATAAAATTAGATATGAAATAACTTCTGGGTCTGCATACCCACGAATCCCATCATCAAAATGCCCCTTCTTTTCCTATCCACGTACCAAGACCCAACTGCCCACTTCCTTCTAGTAGAGCTAAAGTGCAGGTGACAAACTAAGCTGACTGAAATGATGTACACTTGGATGCAGAGAAATACTTTGGGTCACAGCAACTTGCCAATTCTAGGAAAAACATGAGAAACAGTAATAACTCTCAACAATCTTTTTTCCTCTTTACAATGTTAAAAACTAAGAGGTCAAAGAAGTCACAAATAGAAAAAAAAAGAGATCCAGAGCTATTAAGCGTGAATCCATATATGCAGATATTATCAGGAAAAGGTTTAGATAATATATTGAGAAGATTTCAGATGTGTTTTAAGTTCCATTTTAACCTGGTTCGGTCATAGGGCTTAGACCACAATTCCTTTCCATTTGCTTTCTTAACTTGTCCCTCTCAAAGCCACTACTCCTGCTTCTTCCATCCCTTTCACTCAGAAATGCCATTGTTAATTCCTTAAACAGACTGTCTTTACGTGCACATACAAGACCCAACTTATATTAGCCTTTCACCTTGAAAAACTCACATTTATGATAGGACACAGAACCATGCACTTTTGGTATATCACAAGTATTTTTATTGCAAAATTCTTTTCTCTTACTATTGATTTTTGTTCCAGACCTTACACTAGCCTTGAATGTCTTCACAGCTGGGAGTATGTGCACAGAGGAACCTGACCAGACTGAACCTTTTAGGAAAACAAAAACAAAGCCCAAACTTTCCAGTTTCACTGGAAATGACTGTTTAAATGCATTGATTGTGATTGGACAGTGATAGTGATAGGACAAGGGGGAATGGTTTTAAACTGAGACAGGGAAGATTTAGGTTAGATGTTGGGAGGAAGTTTTTCACACAGAGGGTGGTGACGCACTGGAACAGGTTGCCCAAGGAGGCTGTGGATGCCCCATCCCTGGAGGTATTCAAGGCCAGGCTGGATGTGGCTCTGGGCAGCCTGGGCTGGTGGTTGGCGACCCTGCACATAGCAGAGGGTTGAAACTCAGTGGTCACTGTGCTCCTTTTCAACCCAGGCCATTCTCAGTTAAATATCCATACCCTCATTTGGTAATGAGAATGAAACCTCCACTCATCCCTCTTTCCTTCCTTTGGTTAGGGCCTCTTATGTTGTACAGCACCTTGCTTTTTGTGCTTTTATTCCAGAAAAGTTCATTTGAAAGAGTTTATAGTCCAAACTGACAGGCTTCAGTGTGCCTAGGCTGGCTCCAACCAACAATGTGCAGCCACACATTCCTGTCCATCCCCCACTCCAGACGTGTGACGGTGCAGGGCTGCCCACACTCATCCAGATGCATAAGCAAGTGGAAGTTTGGGACAAAATGCACAATGGATTTCTGCATCCCTGCATTAATTTAAATGTGTAGGGAAAGAGAATCTTTTCTGCAGAATGAGTTCATGCTATGAAGCTGCTACCCACTTCTTCCTTTGCTCTGATATTCTCTCTACAAGTGTGTACATTTTGGGCAAGAACTTGACTGAAAAGCCAAATTTGCCTTTCCCTCAGACTTGCACTTAATCCCCCCCAGCAGAAACAAGGGTTGAGTCACTCCTCCTTTCATTGCCATCCAGCAACCACATTTAACCTATTTGTCATTCATACAGACTTCAGGATTTTTTTTCTGTTTATCTATAGACTTATATAAGTTGTGGTCTTTGTCCCCTAAAAGGAGGCTTGAATAGGAAGAATGAAATTGTTTTAATAATTATTGTTCCTTTTAATAGCAGAAAGCTATGAATTTTCTTTATGCCACCGGAGACAAAATTAGTTTCATAATGTGATTAATGGGTTATTCAGAAGTGACCATAAGAATACGAAAAATACTGTATTATTGCCAAATGCAGTACTCACTTATTGTATTTGCAACAGTTCATTCACTCTCCTCCCACATAAAGCTACCATCTTCTCAGTTCTGCTAATTTAACTGTTCATCCTACCTTATTAAGTCCTACCTTAATACCCTCTGTTCAGTGATACAGGCTAATGAAATAAGAAAGAAAAGAGAGAAAGGAAAGGAAGGAAAAGAATGAAGAGAGGAGAGGAGAGGAGAGGAGAGGAGAGGAGAGGAGAGGAGA
>NW_024884364.1:47856284-47941932 GCF_019232065.1 Centrocercus urophasianus | reverse complement strand
AAAAAAAAAAAAAAAAAAAAAAAAGCTTATTGAAGAGATCTGGAAGTAAAAAAAAACCAAAAAAAAGGTAAATGGAGGCCAAGTGCACCACCAACAGATGAAACTGCAACTTAACTATGTTTTTCAAAGTACCTTATGTAGGAACTTTCTATGCATGTAAGTGCATTCTGCTCATGTATTTGGGCACTGGTTAGACTAACATGTGCTCTTCTTGCTTCTTACCACATCAGACAGCCACATCAAGAAAGCAATGCCAACTGAAGGACTTGCCCATATGCTTACCAGCCCATGCAAAGAATGTTTCTTCCTCCCTGTCTCTCAGTCCTACCTGCAAAGAGTAGAGCCCTGCTGTCAGGTTGTGTCAGTACTTCTGACACACACATGGGTGTCAGTGCCTGTTTCTGATCACACTGATGCAAATGATTCTACCCACTATGCTTGCAGAAATGTTCCTCATTATTTTAATGAGTGAACAGAATGAGCAATTTTCAGCTCCATGTGCCACATCATGTACAAATTAACAAGAAGAAAAAACATCTTGCTAGACTGATTCATGTGCAGTTGCAGCTGCACAGCTTTGTTTTAGAAGCATGCTTCTTGTCACCTCCAAGAAAGGCTGGATTTTAGAAGCACTTGGGCCAATAGTTCTGAGTTGCCTTTTTCCTCACATGAGGGATTTGCAAATAATCCTACAGCCTTCTGACATCTCCAGCTATGTGGACTATGTACACACAAGAGAATTTGCACTACTATTAATCACTGTATTTTCTCAGTAATTTGTTAAAGTACAATAGCAACAGAGATTCCATACAATCTTTGATTCTTTCTCTTGACAGTTGATAGCAAATCCCATCACACGTTCTTGGGTGAGTTAAAATATATGGGAGCTGTATCCCACTTTACAGTAGAATTAATCACTGCCAGACTATGAATTTTCCATCTACGTTACTCCTCCATCTAGAACAATAAATACAAAGTCACCTTCTCTGCTTGTTTCTTAGCCTTGTGTTCAGCTGTGGCAGAACTCAGCACCACAGAAGGCCCAGCTGGAAAATCCTGACAGCCAAGATCTACCCTAGCTGAGCCCTTCCAGGAATGGCTTCTGAACAGAGCTGAGAAACTGCTGCACCTGAAAGGCAGGCACAGGTTTGGCAATCCATTTCAGTTCTTCACTGTCCTTACCACCAAAGAAACCTTAATGTTTAACCTCTCTCCTTTTCACTATTTTTGTGGGGTTTTCTTGCTGAAGTCTCAGCAGGGCTAATGAGAGCAGGCAGGCAACTTGCAAGTCCTGTATACAGCATCACTGTTCATACACACTGGTTTGCTGTATGCTCTCCTTAGAGCTAAGTCAACAGTAAGCACTGCATCTTCCTTGGCAGCACTGCTGCCTAACAATTCATCTCGTATCTCAGGGATAAGTGATTGCCTGCTAATAACCAAATACAGTATTTTGCACTTGACTTGTATCTTATTTCAGACCTCTCTGTTCAAAATAAATTAATTTTAATCCTGTCCTTCAATGTTTGCAGATTAATTCCTATCTCAGTTTGGCACTGGCTACGCAGGGAATAAACTCTACTCCATTTTCCAAGTCATTAATTAGAAATGGTAATTAATTTTGGACCATGACAGATGCCTGGCTCACTATATAGGATTGACCTCTTGCTCAGTATTTAATTTCCATTAATGCCTGCACAGACAGACATGCAGCTTACTGCAGTTATGAAGACAAAGAATAACAATCTTCTACATTTTCTAGGATTTTCAAAGTGATATTGAAAAAAAAGACCAGATTTACTCATTTTCCTCTCTGTGGAAAATGAGCTCCAGACAAAGAAAGGCATTAGATCATTTTCCATCTTCTTCCATGTTTTTAATTAGTCTTTCCTTCAGTATATGTTCAAAGTCTTCAGATTATACAGGAACTGAGTTAATAAACCTATATTGCCTAGACCACTTTCTTCTTTCTCTTTCAGTTGCTGATGCTGCATTTCTTTCCCTGCATTCTTCTAGGGAGAGTCACCAAGAATTTTCATTAAACATCCATCTTGTCTGATCTCCATGTACAATTTAAGAACCTGGTAACAATTAGAAACAACTTCTAAATCACTCGGTTGACTGTCCTCTTGGTGTGCTGTTTTTCACTTCTGAACCTCACTGACATCAATTCTCTTTCCTTCAGTGGATATCACTGAATGCTGATGCTTATTTTCATTTGATCAATTTGATTCTTTGCTGTACCATCATTGCAGAGCAAAAGCATTCCCTTATTATATGTATAGCTAAGGAACTTTTACTGTGGGCATCTTTCTTTTGCTATAACTTTGATCAACTTGGTTGGTTTGTTTTCTGGTTTTGGTCTCTTTTTTCTGACTTAAACATTTCTTTATTGGTCTTTTTGTTCTTCTTTTTCCTATTCTTTGTCCTATTCTTTGTGGAAAACTCACTGCCTACTTCTAACCACCTCAAAAAGTTCATTATTTGAGTAGAACATTTATCCTGAGTTTGGAATACTGCTTCCATTTCCTCCACCAAACCACATATAAAACACAATGGTTATGCAGGGAAAAAGTCTTTTAATAACACATCTCTTAATATCTAAATCAGTATTTGTTTCTGCCCCCACGTCTGCTGGATGAGAAGAACCAGCAGTCTGGTAATGCCAAATGAACAGCTCCAGCCAGAAGAGCTTTCTGGCACAAGGACTGAGAGTGAAGAATCTCCTCAAACCCATCTCCATGAAGCTCTACTATGCCAATTACTGGCTTTTCTGCCCTACCTTTCACTCAATACACTAATATTTTTCCTTGAGGGTCCATGCAAACAGCTTTCTGTCTCTTGCCCTGTTCAGACACATTCCAGAAATTGAGAATGTATCCCACCACTAAAACTCAAAAAGCAAAGGAGAAATTAGTATTAACATTAGCTCTTTGAACCTCAGAATGTCTTTTTTCCCACAAGTAACTTCTGAATATTTCTGTAAGAAAGTATAAATCAGCAGCACTCATTTCAGGATGACAGCTGACCTCTCTCATCTTTCTGCTTAACAGCATCCTCCTTTTGTCTTGATTGTCTCTTTCATTGTCTTTTTAAGCAAGACAATCTCATATGAAGAAGCTGAATCTTGAGTGAAGGCATAAGTAGCATTCATGTGGCACTCTCCAGTCAGCAGTAAAAAGCTCCCACTGACTACACTCAGCTCCCATGCCAACCCACAGTTGGCACACCAACAGGGAACAGCATTATGAGTCAGTCCATAAAGCCACTGAGTGTACCTGAAGAGATGCTCTGTGACAATGGTCAAATGAATTTGACCTTCCATGCTGTGACACCAAGGTCAGAGCTCTACTCAGAGGGATCCCAGCAGGAGGGCAGCTTTGAAACGCAGCTGTATGAAAAGCAAACTGTGTCAAACACATTCTAAAGAGCTTCTGCCAATAGCTGCCATATGAACCAACTGTCTAGGGGGCAGAAAGCAAGCATAAAAAAAAAAACCTGCAAAAAAAGACCAGGGATTCTGGATTTAAAAATTCCTGCCTCAGAGAATGAGGACAGTAAGAGCACTCATTGTCTGTCTCTCACTAGAAGGAGATTTTGTCAATAGCAAACAATTGAGGATGTTATTACTTAAAAGTAAAGGGCATTTCTCAAGGATCCGAGCATTATAAGGGATGAGTTTGCAAAGGTTTTTTAAGAATCTTCTTTCCTTTGTCAAACTTTTTTTTTGTTGAAGTGATGCAGCACTTCAATAAGTCATAATGCTTTCGTTTTAGAAATTACCCACCTGTGGTGATTGTCAAGAAATTAAGGATTCTGATGATATAAAAACAAGTCTTGACTTTATATCAACCTATTCATTCTTGTCATTTTGTGAAACAGATTAAAAAAATACTGAAAAATACCCCAAGGGCCTGCAATTCTTCAGCATAAAATGCTCCTTTTGCAAAGCTTTTATCTTACAAGGTATCTCTGTTTCAAGAAGATGTTAATTTCCTACTTGAAGACCAGTTCTTGTCATCAGTTTATAAAATGGATTTTCTAGTTCTTTCAAAGCAAGATTTTTTGCTTTGCACTTTTCTGGATTAAGGTAGTACAGCTCAATCTAATCTGTGGAATATATATGGCAAACTCGCTTACCATGCCTTATGACCTGCGTCACTGGAGATTTTCATCTCAGAAAACTAAAATTTAGTGCCTCTATTCTGTAGAGCAGGAGCACATATAAATAACTCACTCTGAAGAACAGTGAATTAATAGCTTCATCTTCCCTTTTCTTACTGCAGCTCTCCTTCTCTTAAATATTTTTCTCTCTTATAGTCTTCCCAAATGTTGGACACATCCATAAAAGACTGCCACGTGGAGGAAAGCCTTAAGATCTGTTCTGAACTCAAATACAAGCTTTTACAAGTAACATGGACAGATTCAGATTCCGCTTGAGTTTCTTGGGCAAATGGACTTCTTAACTTAGTTTGTGCACTCATAAGCCACCGGGACGCTCACACCAGGGAGAAACTAGTTACCACTACAACAGCTGACAGTGCTGGAGTATACATGTCTCATATACAAAAATGATTTACGGGGGCAATAAACTCTTAAGCAATTTATCCTTTGATGGTTGGCTCACAATTCCCACTGGTATCATACGCACTATGGAAACTATGATAGATAATCTGTTAAAAAAGTGCATCTGTTTCTTACGCAATGTTTCCAGCATTAAACCAAGCTTGAATTTAACAAATGAGTCCTTCTAGTATGGGATCATTTCGTAGATAATTCTTCTTCCAAGTGACCTCAAATGCCTTTATATTTTCCATGAGCAAATCAGTGTTTACAGTCAAGCTTCCTCTCTTTCTCTTCTTGATGGCAGCTCCTTTTTGTAGAAAGCTGCAAGATTTTAAAATGTGATAAATACTGTAAGAGAAAAAGTTTTCCCTGGTTTCAGAAACTTAGGGACTGTCATGATAGCTCACCTGTAGACTTGAGGAATAGCCAGAAATTTGCTGCAAGGAGTAAAATTTCAGCCCTGACTCGTTTGTCATCAGAACACAGAGTTAAAATTACTATCACATCTTCTTTAGAATAGGTCCTGGAAACTAACATAGTAAAGAAAAGGGGGGATAGCAAGAAATCTTAAGTAACTTTCCACAGTGATTATACAATAAATGTGCACTCTCAAGTCTCATGCATAATTTCTGCAAAGAGAGAAGGTCGCGTCTAAGCCTGGAAAATTTCCGACTGTGTCCTTGTCGTATTCCTTCAGTATCTCAGTTTAACAAAAACACCCACACATATATACGAAAGATCTGCTTCCATATTAATGAGTAAAAGTATCGTCAGCAGCAATTTCAGCTAGACTTCCACAATGGATCAAGGAGATTTAATCACATTTAGCACGTGAGTTAAACATTTGGCAATTTTCTTGCTAGAATCCTGACATTCTTAACATCAATGGCTGTTTAACAATGTACAAGTTCTTCATGTAAGTGAATACACAATGATGAAATAGATGCTTTTAAGTCAGTCAGATTTTTTTTTGCTTTCTTAAAATGCAAGAATGAGACCTGATACCCATTTTTATGCCCTTCCTTCCTTCCTTCCTTCCTTCCTTCCTTCCTTCCTTCCTTCCTTCCTTCCTTCCTTCCTTCCTTCCTTCCTTCCTTCCTTCCTTCCTTCCTTCCTTCCTTCCTTCCTTCCTCCCTTCCTTCCTCCCTTCCTTCCTCCCTTCCTTTCCTCCCTTCCTTTCCTCCCTTCCTTTCCTCCCTTCTTTCCCTCCTTTCCTTCCTTCCTTTTTAAGAACATTTGGGGCAGAGAAAGCTACCCAAATGTTCCCCGAAGATACAGTGTTGTCTTAGTGTTCATACTGCCCTACCTTTTCATATTACCTCTGGTGGTGCTGAAGCACCACTGCCAAACACCAAGATGGACTCTGGTCCTTTCTCCTGAAAACAGCAAAAAATGCTGTTGCCTTACATTAGCACCAGCTTCCTATTTGGCCCTGCCTGGAAGAAGCATCCTCAGTGGGGTACCTCACACAACCCTTGCCTGAGAAAAGACCAACTGGTATCTCCGTGGAGCAGCATGGAGAAGATTCAGAGCATCAGGCCTACATCCAAGGTACAGAGCACAACTTGACCCCGTTAAGGTGAAATGGATTAATAGTATTAATCCTGGACAGACTGTTGATATTTGTTGATATTTTCTCGAAGAAAAGTGACTGTTCAGTACGTGAGCAAGGGACACACTTTATTTATTTTTGCCACTCTACAGGAAGAGTTTGTTTTATTATCTGTAAGCCAGAGAAGTGACTTAAAGTTTCTAAATCGAGAAGAGAATTTTGTGCAATACCAAAGATTAGAGGAAAAAAATAAACACACAATCCCCCCTCTAAAAGCCCACCACAAGACTGCAGTGATGCCTTTCCAATACGTTAACTCCTTTTCGGCCAGATGTCCCAATGTTTCTGGGGACGTAGTGTCAGATAAAAGCAGAGTATATATGAGAAAAATCCCTTCACGTGAAAAACACATTGGCAGCACAATCCATGCTGTGGCCAAAACCACAGACACTGACAGGTGACAACAGGATGCGGGCTGTTGAACAAGTGACAAACAAAACAAATGAGATCTCACAGATCTGTAATAAGGTCTTCAACAGTCATGCAGATTTCACTGTTAGCATCTATACAGATCATCTAATTCACTTGAAAGTACATCCTCAGTTGCAGCAAAGAATAAAACAGAATCACAATGCTTGCTAGCTTTAAGGGAAAGATGGTCTTCTCTAGGCATCTAAAAGCAGTCCCTAAAATGGAAATGGTAAGGCCTTTCCTAGGAAGTACAGAAACCATTCTAGCAGATTTCATGTACTATCACGTCCATCCACCTCAGATAACCTAGCTCTAGGAACAATCAAATGTGAAATGTGTGTTAATTACACAAAGTATTGCTGAAACACACAGCCGGATGAAAAAATATCAAATTGTTCCTTTGAATTTTTTGCCATTTTAATGAAGTACTGGTCAGGAGACTAACACAAAGTTAGGACTGATCATAGCAAATCTGAGCTGGTGAAGTAGATGTCTTTTATAGGCAAAATTGGTATTTCCAGGATATTGCTCCTATCGTTCTCTAATAGATACATTAAGTGTTTATTCTTTCCATTCACTTTCAGAGTGAATGGAAAGTCACTGCAGAGACACACTGGGGTGGATAACTCTCAAATAGAGATATACACTGCAAACATCTGGAGTTGGATGAGGTGAACTTATACTCATCTGTGACAATGAGTATGGAAAGAAGGGCTTGAGACAAGAAGAGTAGCAACAGATCATGCTGCAGGCCAAGCCCTGGGGACGAGCTGTTTTCAAAGGGACATTTCTGGATGTCAGGTTCCACAGTGAAGCTGGTGTGTCCTGCTGGGACCACAGCAGCAGCCACACCACCATGGCTGCCAGCTCAAGCCCATGGCAGAAGAGCAGTACTGCCAGAGTGTGACAATGCTCAAATTAGCACTTTATTCCCATATATTGACTGTCCTTTCCAATGTAGCTGAACACTTTGCTTTCTTCCATAGAAACCAAAGATTTTGCACTGACCTTCCATGTAAGTTACTCACTAGAGCTTATCTCAAAGATGCAGGTCTCCAGTGAAGAGAAAAGCTTCAGCAAGAGACACCGCCAAAAGCTTTGATTTTTAATGACTAAGGGATTCAGACATGACATTTCCTACTCCCATTTCCATTTTGTCCCTTCACACTAAGGACTGGATTCAATCATAGGCTTATTTTTGCAGACATTTAATCATAAGGAAAAGTAAACAAAAAAACTGGCAAGGAGACAAGCTCTGCAGCCTGACTTTCCCTTACTCTTCTGGTCACTACAAGGCAGTTCCATTCAGCTATGACAACATCAGTGCCTACCCTGATACAATGCAGAAAACTGTGATAAATCACCCCCACAACAGACAGCAATGAAAACAATTCATAACTTAAGCACAAGACACGACTGTCCTTACAAGTAGCTTCAAGAAAATATTAGCAGATGCTATTTAAACAAAGCTCCATCCTACCAAAGGTCTTGGAATTACTCTGCTACCCAATCCTGAGTATGCAGTGTTTTAAAAACACTGGGTTACTGCTTATTTGTTGCCTGAGTCTAAATATTTTGTTTTCCTGATAAGGGCCTGAGAAGCCAAACAAATCAACACCATTAAGTTTTGGAAGCTGGAAAGGACTTTAAGTTCAGAACAAATGGGGTTTGTCATATTACAGGAAAAAAGGAAGCAGCAGCAGAAAATGTAACATCAACATCTCCCCAGGAGGATCAATGTTTTTGCATCATGTCTGAAGCCAAAGTTCTTGCCAGTTCCTAATTTTAAGCTGCACATTTTACAAAATAAATTTTAAAAGGTCATTCTAATTAACATATGCAGGGAATGATTAATTCAATTTAATCAATTTATTAAATTTATTACTGACATTGAGTCACATTCTGTTAACATAATAGAACTTGCCAAAATATTTGGATGATACTTTAGGAATTTCTAACACTAAATGTTTTCTAAGGGAAGGGACTAGAGGCCAGAGAGATGATTTACAAGCATGTCAGCTAATGAAATAGAAGTTCATAAGCATCTGTGCAAAGGAATTAAACCAAAACACATAAAATGCAAGAGACAATATCTGTGTATTCCACTGAATTTTGATTTTAGTCTAAGCTCCTGTGAGATGGAAGAGCGCAAAACTGCACAGAAATAGTCTGTAACTATAATCCAATGATGACGTCAGCAAGAAAATGTCATCCCCATGTTTATGTCACCTCCATCTTTGTGTCACTGCAAAGCTGGGAGAGTACCAAGGCAGAGATGCATTAGGTCACTCTCACTAACCACAGCCAGCAAGCTTGGCTTGCTGCAGAGGTCAGAGCACAGAAAACTGCACTGCTATACATCCACATCCAAAAGGCCATTACCACTAGAAAGGCAGATAAATGTTTCCCCACTTTCTTAAGCTGTTCCTGGGGAAGCAGGAGTGCATGAGGAGTCTCCCCTGCAGAGACTGGCAAAGGCAACACCACATTAACATGTGCTGACCCCAACCAGTGCTTTCCGTGGTGTGATGCACCTGGGCAGATCCTTCAGGCAGACCACTGCAGAGAAGTCCTAAGTACAAGACGCACTCCACACACTTGCATGCAACCCTCTCCCCTGCCCTGCTTTTCACCCACTATGACAGTGCAGGTAAGACTAAGGAGGGGCAGCACCTAGCATCAACACATCCTGCTTCTAACATGGGCACACAGCCCTGACTTTGGCTGTCCTGCTTCAGTAGAACAATCAAATAGCAGATATTAGACATCAACATTTTAAACTAATGAGGTAGTTTTACTCTCATACCTAAGATTAATCAGCTCTTTATCAACATTCAATTCTGGAGACCGAGTGGTAACAAACTGCACTGGGAACCAAAAATGAGCCTGTTATTGGAATGAGCTGCACAGAGCTGCTGGATGAAATGCTGAGGATGCAAAGTATAAACACAGGCTCTTGGTGATAGCAGTTTTCTCCATACCTGGGTGAACTGGGTAAAATGGCTCACATTGCAGAGTACACTCAGCTTAAAAATGTGACGTGTTTTTCATGCAAACGCTTTCGTGAAATATTTTCCTGTTCTCTGCCCAATTGTACACCTATGCTCCAAAAGAGGTTGCTACAAATATCACTGAGCAGTTGTCACAAATTTTCTAGAAGCCCCCTTCCCTGAAATTTATCCTGCCAAGTGAGTGATTATTTGGCTTAATTACTTATTAATAATATTCATATTATTCATATATATTATTAATAAATATTCAGGACCTCTGAAAGAGCCTCAGCATTAAATGGGAACCTATTGCCAGCCAGTCCTTAATGGGAGATGACCTCTGCAGTCTGGCAGCACCAAAAAGAAAGAGCTTTGATGTCAAAGATAAATCTCTTCCCCTCCCCCCATCCCCCCTCCAATAACTTAATAAAGAAAATAAAATGAAGCCTGAGCAGTATTAAACAAATGTTAAGTTGAAAGGCAGTCTCCATTTTGCAAAACAAAGATATGATCAGTGTGACAATTTGCTACATGAACCCTGTAACGAAAAAACACTTCTCATACTGCAGATCCTAAACATCTCACTTCCACGAAGGCCTTCTTGACCTCGGTCACTTTTAAATGACCAGAAATGACTGTCATAGTGCTCAAGACTCTCTTCACCAAGATTAAAAGTGCTCTGGTCCTTTGTGCATCTGAGTGATGAAAACTTCTATCTATACAGCTTGCTTTAATGCATTTCTTTAGCCAGAAAAACTTACCTGGATCCTCCTATTTTTTTTTTTTTCATCTCACCTTTCATTGATTTCTGCTATCTTCTTACAAAGCAAGGAAGTTTAGAAACACTTTAACTGTACTGGAAGATTTCCATTATTTTTACTTAATTACAAGAGACTCTTCAATACAAAAGAGATAATTGCAATCTTTAAAGAGAGATACCAATCTAGGACTGTTCAGTATCTTTGCGAACACAGAATCCCAAAGGCAGATGTTATATACCTCTAACTCCTTGTCCTTCGGAAAAAAAAAAACAAACAAAAAAACCAACCACCAATGAGCACATTTTACATTTCTTATAGAATTAATCAAAAGGGCCACAGCAATTGCAAGCAGCTAAAGCAAGGCATTCAACAATACAAGACAGCTAAACTCGAGCTCATCCTCCCTTCTTCCCGTTATTAAAATGTCATACACATGAGAGATATTTTATTGTGTGCTTCGGAGAATTGATGATAATCACTGAAAGCTTATAAGCAGTAATAACATAACCCATCCAGTTTATCCCCACGTTCAGCATTAGTTTTGGTGGGATCCACAAATGGGATTTAATAAAATTGAAACTAGTGACTCATCTTGGGTATCAGCAATATGTGTGGAGGAAAAAGGATGAACTTAATGCCATTGCTAGCCAAGTTCTGAGCCTGCTCACTCAATTCTACTATTTAATGTATGAAACACTGCAAAACAAAATAATTTTCTGTTATCCCACACAGGAGATACTGCTGAGCAACAATGGTGGGAAGTGCATTAGGGATAAGAAGGTGAAGCTGTAGAGTGCCTTTTTGATAAGAACTAATGCAGGAAGACAACATTATACAGAAAAAAGCAGTCTAAATTTTTTGTAACAAATTGTTGTAGCTTACCTGCATTTACAACAGTGAGCTTGTTTTTCCATTCTTAGTGAGCATTTTTACAGCATACATCTACTCTCGGCCTTTTTCCTAACACATTCAATAATAGCTAAGCACCTCATTTTCTTCTGCAGGAAATGTGGGCTTATTGCCCAAGACCAAATTCACACACTTCCAAAGGACTGGAATTGACTGCAACTGTATTTCAACCTGTTTAGCCATCTGTGCAGTGCTTGAAGTTTCCTCTGGGCATTCTCCATACAGCCTGACCAGGCTTTTCTTCTGTCAAGGTCAGTGTAACGTAATTCTTCTGAACCCAAGAGAAAAAAAAATTAAAACTCTATAAAAATATGAAGAAGGGTGCTGCTAGTTCTAGAGAGGCCATTCAAGTGCACATCTAAATCTTGGAAGATTTATTTAGCACTGCAGTATTCATAGGTTACTGTACCGCACTAAATTCATGAAAATTACCATTTGTAAAACTGATACTGACAGCCCACTAACAGTCTGTCTGTCTGAGGTCACTGGGCCCTTCACAGAATGTTTTGGGTTGGAAGGGACATCAAAGCCCACCCAGCCCCCACCCCTGCCATGGGCAGGACTGCTCCCCACCAGCTCAGCTGCCCAGGGCCCCATCCAACCTGGCCTTGAGCGCCTCCAGGGATGGGGCACCACAGCTTCTATGGGCAGCTGTGCCAGCGCCTCACCAAACTCTGGGAAAAAAAAAATCTTCCCAAAAAACCACTCTCCCTCTTCCTTATGGCTCCCTTTAGGTACAGGAAGACTGCAATGAAGTCTCCCCAGAGCCTTCTGACCGTTTTCACATACTTCCTCTGGACCTGATGTGTCCTTTTTCTCACTGCCCTGCCCTGCAGGGTGCCTAACTCTTGGAGGTGCTCCTTGCTGTAGTCCTGCTGCTGTGGATGCACTGGGCAAAGGCTGAGCAATCAGGAGGCTGCTCCCCAGCAGGCCAAAGCTCTGCCATCTCAATGGATGGAAAGCCGTGCCTCGAAGACCCATTTTAGCAGACAACCAGCTCTGGGGATGACACTGAAAAAGAGCTGTAGAGCTATAAAGAATCTAGTTTTTTTACAAGAACAGATGTTGTGGCTTCGTGCCTTTTTTCATTTACTTCCAGCTAAAGCAGTATCTCTGTTTCCTTGGGCAGCAGCACATACAGCTCTGACCTCTGAAGGGATGCCTGTGTCATACCAACCCTCCTTAAAAGCTCTGCTGATTAAAAGCTTCAAATGAGAAGTACTACATAATTTTTAACTTTTTAATTAACTCTTCAATTTTAATTTTAAAAGGATATAAATGGTTTTTAAGCATTTTTAAGTTTAAGCAGAAAGAAATCTCAGGAAACTCAGAGCAAAGAGCTATCGTTCTCATTTAGCTTCACAGGTGCTTCACAGCTCTCATGCCACAAACAGATAGGCAAGTGCTTATTTATGTCACTAGCTTTTTCCTTTAAAAATAACAGAATGGCTCTTGTGTACAAGTTTTCCTTAAGTTCATGGCATGTTTGCTCCAAGAGTGACAAGGCTGGTTCAATCACTGAGGATTTCAGTAACTGCGTAAGAGTGGGCCAAACTGTACAAAAACAAAAAATAAAACAGTGATGTTTAGCCCCATGTTTCACAAATTTGATTTAGGAGTTGACAAATATGTAATACATGTAATATGCAATAATGCATTCATATGGATACTCATTAGCACACGCACATGGAGAGGAAAATATAGCAGTCCTACATTTACCAGATATTATACAAACAGCACAAGGTAAGGGAGCACTGAAAGTAACAGCAAGCTGCAGGATGGGTGGTGGGGAGATTGGCTGCTGGATAGGTGCGAATATCAAATGCCGCAGTGGCAACAGCTACCAAGAGCTGCTCTGTGGCTAAAGAAAGCTTTATGGAGCCCAGTGCTTCACAGCAGAATTTGGCAGAGAACAGGAGCAAAACAAAGCAACACTGAAATAAATGCAAAAGCACACACGAGGCTAGTAAAGCTCCTTTCTGGAAACTGGAAAAACCTTCAATTCTGCAGACATTTTACAAAAGCAAAAACACTGTCTGATGAAAAATATCTTGCAAGGAATTTGCCTTGCTTGGCTCCATGTTGCTCTAACTGAATATAGCTCTTGTAGACTTTTTTTAATAGTCCTTGTGTTCTTTTGGGAAGAAAGGCACTAGAAAAGGGGGATGGTCTAAGAAGATCAGACTTCTTGTTTTGAACTCAGGAGAAATTCACTTTGTTTGGTCCTCACTCTTGTTCTTAACTCCTGCAAAACAGACACAAACATCAACAGCAGTAGCTGACGCAGCAGCTTCTTCACAGCCATACTGCCTGCTTGCTTGCAGATGGAACTTACATTCCATCTGTAAAAATGGAAAAACTCACAAAAACTTCATTTTTCTTGCAAAACGCCACCATTTTCTCAATAACTTTCCCTGCAGCACTTGGCAGCAGGTTCTGAGTAATAGCAAGGGCCCCTGATACCTCACTCCTTCTGAGGGACCCCTTGGAGCATGGGTATGGCATGAGATGGCAACCGCTTCCCAAACATCTTCCCAGCACTGTGACAAGAGACAGCATTGTTTTTTCCTCCATTAAAGGACAAAACTAAGGATGGTTCAAGACAGCATGCAGGCTGGGTAAAAGGTGGTGTTTCTAACCTATAAAAGATGTACTTAATTTCCTTCCAAGATGGAAAACGTTTTCCACAGACATTCAAAAATTTCTCCTCGCTTCTCTGGTTGTAATCACACACAGCTGAAGCCCTGCTGCATCACGTGCCTGCTGCTAGCCATGCATGGGCCTGAAGCAGCTGTAACATTTCCATGTTGTGCAAATAAACCACCAGCTGCAGGGATGATGCTGGCACAAAGGGCTGCACATGCCACCCCACACCAGTGCTTCTGGCAGCCCTAGCAGGGCTGTGTAGAGCAGAGCAGGCTGACTCCTGACCTCTAGCTGCTTAGCATCACCAGAGCATCGCAACAGGACATTGAAAAGCAGCACAATGCTGAAACACATACTTTGCCACACAGGTCTGCCACAGGACAATCACATCTGTGCTTTTAAGCACATGTCTATTCTACATGCGGCCACCTCGCTGCAGCAGAGCCAGGCTTTGTACTGGGAATAAGCAACAGTATGGGTTACTACAGACTGCACAATGCTACAGATATCTCCTGACTTTAGTGGGCTATTCTTGTTTTAAACAAAATAGTGGCTTGTACTCTCAGAGTCTACAGAACTCCAAAATACAACAGATACCTGCCCTCTGTTCTATCTGCCTTTATTTGGAAAGAGGGTAAGATAAGCAGTCTATAAATTCAAGTCAGCATTAGTGTATGCTTTGCTACTGTTCTCGTGATCTTTCACTGGACAGAGTCATTCCTGAATTAAATGCTGATTTTAAAAGGAACCTGTTGTTCTCTTTAAAATGTCATGCATTCTTGTAATACCATATACCAGCAGTGAACAATGACAACCATTTTATCCTTCTGGAACTCAAACTTTGCAAACTTAGTTCTACACAAATAATTTAAATAAAACTATGTATCTGAGGTTTTGAATTGTATTAGGTTCACAAGTTCACCTACCCTATTTCTGGTCTACAGGTACTCTAGTGCATTTCCACTAGAAAGCATCTCCACTGAAAAGAGATTATCTGATAAATGATAATGTTCCACAATTACACAGAAATTAAGTTAAAACTTTAAAAATATGACTTGATTGCATGAAAGTGGCTTAATTCCATCAAAATAACACATGGTTAAAAACATATTTTCTCTTGAAATTACATTTTTTTAAAACTTTTCATACCAGTTAAAAGGAAGGAAGTGCCATATAAAAAAATAATAATAAAATTCAAGTATTTGGCAGCTTTCTAGCTGCCAGCTCTGCCCATAACATTTTAAGTTACAGGCATCCCGCCACATCCTTCCATAGGATAGAAAAATTTATACAACCTCACTGAAAATTTGTTCCCTACCTCTAATATAAAGCTTTTCAGCTTCTATCAAATCAACTCATTATGGGTATTTTTGGTCTTGTTTTTCAGAAAAGCTAAATAACAATGTCTTTGAGAGACCTTCTCTCTATGTTGAGTGACTATGACAGTAGGCTCAGTCCCTCTGTAAACAGACAAACCAGAGTTGGGTTTTGGCACTCACTGTCATCTTACCAGAGGTGTGAAATGGACACAACAGTGCGTCCATTTTGCCATCAAGATTTCTACTTTAGTGCAACTCCATAAAATTACTTTCATAATTATACTGCAAAGACCAATCACAGTTCTAGATTTGCTACACAGCAGCTTCCCAGCTTGTACACTCTCCTGATTCAGGTTGAGCAGCAAAAGGTGGGACATAAGACAGCAAAGTTGCCAGACGTTTCAAACAAATGAAGTGACCTCATTTGGGTCAGAGCTACACAGAAACAAGCCCAGCTGAGGATACTTGGTTTGGTTCCATCATGGATTCGAACTGCTTTTGTGTGAATAACTGCTTGCTTGTTTTTCTTATCAGAAGAATAATGAAAATTGTGCTAGCTTAAATACATATATATATTTCAAACTTTTCTCACTGAAGCAAAAAAGGAGTGCAAAGCCTAACTTCAGCACAAGTCAAATCAAAATCTTTAATTTGCACTGAAAGGGTTATTCCCTGGGCATGTTTTCCCAGGAAACACGGAATTCAAGGTACAAGGCAGTGCACTGTTGCACACTGCCAGCTGCTCTATGTGCATAAATAAGCACCTGAACCAGGTCTGGAGCTAGGGCAAGAGCCCTAACCAGCAGCATAGCATGCTGGCACTCATGCCCTTATTCCTCTGGCTATTTCAGTCTTTTATTTCATTACTTTAAAGGAATATAATCAAAAGAATAGATAAGGAATTATGAAGCCACCGAAATCCTTTTTTTCTGCAGATCATGTTATTCTCTTAAGATATGATTGATGTGGCTTGAAGTCCTTTTGGCCTTGAGCCCACTCTCCATTATCATCTGTGAGCACCCTAATGACAAGGTAATTGGCCAAAGCAGAACAATTACCACTTTAGCCTGAAAGCTTTTTCCATCCAAACCTACTCAGGAAATCATCCCAAATTTCCAAATAGTTTCAGGATGACAGAAACCACTGGCAAACTATTCCTTCTTCCCCCAAAAAAGTTGAACTCTGTTCTTAATGAAAAGTAGGAATGGCTGGATTCAGCGTGCTCCACAAACCGAAAAGCACATTTTTGATGGTTTACGCTGATCCACAAAGAATGTTAAGGTCCACAGAAACCACTCTCCAGTTAAATGTGATGTATTCTACTCCCCTCTAAGATGAAATGACCAAAGATTTTTAGATACTTTATAAAGTTTTATAATTTTTTTATATTTTTTTTAAGGGATTCCCTTCCGAGGTAGATTTAGAAGGCTCAGGCACATCATTTGTTACAAGAGTTAACAAGTTACTGTGTGCCAGCTGCGGTAACCTGTCCATATATATTCCTAAATCTAGACAAATGCAAAGTAATATGACTTAAATTATTGTACTTTCACTGTAATCTAAACTAAATTGAATTACTTTTACTTGCCATAAGCAAGAAAAGTGTGCACAGACTGTTACAGACAGCTGCTTTACATGGTAAAGCAGTAGCAATGTGATAATGCAGCAGACACCCAACCTGTCCGCTGCAATACAACCAAACTCATGGTTTCTTGTTACGTTTTAATTGCTTTTCTGGACAGTAAATGTATTATTTAAAAGCTATAATGATTTTGTGTTTATTTCTCTTCCCCTGCCATACTGTGGAGGTGGGCTATAAAATATACAATATTACTACTATTTGTACTACACTACTGTATATACTACTTCAGTTTAACAAAGTTTGTCCTTCATTAGTAAGGAAGATAGTTTAATGTTACAGAACATAAAATTAGAAAGTTCCTAAGAACATTTTCAGTTAGCAAGATGACTATAAAAAGAGAAATCTTATTACAAAGAGCAGTTGGAAACCAACCCCAACCAGATAATGACAAAAACTGCTAAAAGGCAATTTGATTCATGCTCTATTTTTAGGGAGAATGCTTGTCATGCAAAAGATACCAGTTAGTTTAACTTCAGTCTTACAAAAGCCTCAGTGTGGAAAAAAACACAAAGGAGAGTTTAAATTTTGTTTCTAAGCAAGTAACAATACGGGAAGAAAAGGAAGGAAAAAGAAAAGGGAACATGTTGAAATTATTAAAGCAAAATGGTTGTAGGTAATTGCCAGAAAAACAAACAGTATAAACTGAAAAGTGGTTTAAAGGCTGAATTCTCTTCTTCATTAGAAAATTGAGTGTTTTCTTTTCTGATGATATGGAACAGTTGTAAGAAAAAGCCCTCCCAGTGCTTCTGACACTTGAAGCTTGTCTGTCAAAGCACGTCCAGTGGTCCAGAAGAAGCCTTCTTGTTTGAAGTCTCAGAAAAGACCAGATAAAGCACCATGGAAGTTACATCATTTGATCATATTTGCACACAAACATCAGTTCTTCGAAAAGTCTACCAGCTCTAATGACTCTTTCAGCTTCACCAGGGTCAATACTACACAGCAAAGCCGTCCTTTCTGGCCAATGTTCCAGATTTCTTATTTCACCTTCTGCACTTGTTCTTATTAAGCTGACCATTACCAATAGAGGTATTATTCCCAGGAAACCCTTCTGCAAAAGCAATCACCTTGCCAGCAATCATAATTTTATCACAACTCAAGCAATATTGGTAGTTTAGTTTTAATTGGTTTTAGACTTGATACCTGAGAGTAATGTGAATATTCCATTATGGAAAATGTCCTGTGTCCATAGTGTAGAGAAAACATGAAAAAGCCCTCTATTGGTACTGTATCAAAAATAACACAAATGCTTACCTTTCTTGCTTTTAAAAGGCTAATATATAACTATAAATTGCACAGGACTGCTGGGAAATTAAGCCCAAGCATTCACATACTTTGAGTCAGGAACTTAGGATTTGATAGTGGTTATCTGTGTAAGAGACATAGCTTTTCCTACACCAGAGGGAAATTTTCATGCTCAGAAGGGTCAGAAGGTCTGAATATATTTCCTTCCCTTAAAGCACTAGCTGCTGGCAGGCCTATGTATGGGTCCACAGAGGGGATCGCTTGGCAGGAAACTGCTCTCACAAATGGACTGGCTCAGGATGCATTAACGCTCCTTAGGAGTTAAATCTCTGGGCTTGAGTCCATAAAATATATTTATATGCAGGATGTTAACAGAAACATGTTAGATTTTTACATTAGCAGCATCCACATAATGTGTTTGCTATGAAAATAAATCTCAAGTGAATGAAAAAATGCCCTTATTTCTAATAATAGGAGAGAAAATTACAGTTGGCAAACTTGAGAGACAATTAAGCCAGTGTTTCAGAGAACTCCAGATCAGTGCCAAAACAAATACTCAGATAAAAGAACACAGCTTCCACTCCCTGCTTCCTTATTAATTGTGTTTTCTTCTCTAGCCACTACAAACAGGTTTGTAAAACAAACTCCAAAACTACACGGAGTCTTTGTTTTCTGATTTACACTTGATTGCTGTTAATGAGGATGCTACCAATTGCTGAAGAAGAAAGGGTTACAGAAAGATTCGCTTCCATAAATAATATAATATGTAACAGAAACACTGCACATCAAGGTTAAATGAGGACAAAATAGGAAATTTGTGGTCTAAGGGACTGCGAGGCCTCTCAGTTGGCTTTCCAAGTGCAGGATATCCATTGCATTTTATTAGTTGATTAACGAGGTGTGTGGCAATTCATCTGGAGCTACTGAGGTCCTTTGATCCACCTTCCTTGCAGCGCTTCGCCTAACAGACAAAATCAATTCTTTGTGGCTAAAATCCATCCGCATCCAGTGGGACGGATGGTGGTGCCGGGGGCCAGGCTGGGGCCCAGTGGCTCAGTCCAGCCTTCTCACACACTCTGCAAGACATGGCCTGTGTATAATTTATACAGTGGAAGCTTAAATATCTCAAATTTAAAGCTCTTCAGTTTGCTTTTGGTGCCATACAGAAGATGCAAGCAGAGCTCACTGGACCAACCATGTTGTCAGGACAGGTGGGAAGCTGGATCTGATGACTCGAGCATGCCACTAACTTGCAGGCTACAAAGGCCAAAAGTAAGCCAAGAGTGGAAGGGAACGTCATTTTGTCTGTGTGCAGGTGAGACTGGTTACCCTGGCATTTACTTTGCAGCTTTAGAATGATATTGAATGGCATAATCTAAAGCTGACAATCTTGAATTGGGGAATGTCACAGATGTAGCAGTTTTTCATGAGTGTTCACTTTTCCACCGTCTTCAGTTGAGATTGAACCCTTAGCAGCTGTCCTTCCCCTTGGCACTCACTAGCGGTCATACACAGCATTAAGAAGATTCAGAGAAGACTATTTACATACAACCAGGTTGCTTCAGTTGTTTCCTGAGAACTTTTATGACATCCAGCATCCCCACACTGAAGAAAGCTCATGGGGACAATTGAGTTAACACAGACAGGCTGTAATGACTGTCATGTCTCTGTAATACTCTTCTAAATAGATGAGTCTGATACACAGCATGCACTATGAATTATCATTACAATAAACAATACCTCAAATTTTGCCACCTGCATGACTATCCTATGACTTGCAAGAAACCATACAGCTTTAAAGTATATGCTTATGAAGAATGCATTGGAAATATGAATTCATAGCTCTTCCTATGGACAGACACTGCTTCAAGAGAGCAAAGATAGGTGTTACTTGTCTTGTGGCTCTAGCAACAGGGACCAGATGATGGTTTACATTTATAGATAAGAAAGAAAAGATGTGATGAAAAGTAGGAAAGAGCCACTTTCATTTATATCCAAAGTAAAGTATGGTATCTCTGGAAAAAAAGCTGGGATCTGTCTTTACCAAAAGAATACGAATGTGACAGTTTCACAAAGGTCTCCAAGGGGCAAGTACTGCTGCTGCTCCCAGTCTGTCTGGAGGGTAACATTCACCACAGCTTGATCTTCCAAGTGTGCTGCTGAGCCTGCTGTACGCTGATGCTACTGTTAATGATCAAACTCAGAGCTAAGACTTAGCTATGGACGTTTAACAGAATTCCACATCTGACCTGCAGCCTGGACCCTCCCAGTGCCACCTCTGCATGTGTCAGCTCAAGTACAAGCTGCACATGGGTGTTAGAATGATGCAGACCAATGGTTCAAAGAAAACAACCAGAGAATCACAGAACAGCCCAAGCTAGAAAGAACTCACAAGGGCTGAGTACAACTCCTGTCTTCTCATAGGACCACTCCAAAATCAAATCATATCCAAAACATGCAGAGTAAAACAAAGGGGTTGCAGGGATCTAAATATCATCATGAATAAAAAAGTGAACACATTAAGTAAAATCTTTAGGAAATGCATCTTATGTGCTTTTTTCTAATAGTAAGTAATGGGGTAGAAAGAAGCCAACAGGAAACAGCATTAACAGCCATTTTCAAAAAGAAATTTCATTTATTCAGCCCTGGCCTGTGTGTGTCAGATTAAATTCTTTTTCAAACAACTATAAAAATGATCTTCTTCAAACTAATTAAAACAGCAAAGGAAGCAATCTGAGGATCACAAATTATAAATATATACATCTGGTAGGTGAAATGCACGGCTGTACATGATGCTGAGTGGCTGCCCAAATTGTCCTTGCCAGAATGCAGCAACAAGTGGCCCTGCTGTGTCGGGCAGTACATGGCTTTAGTCCTTTCCTGGGCAGCAGGTGGAGAGGAGGAAGCAGGCTGTACTGGGCCTCTAAAGCCAGATCCACAATGCCTGCCACAGACTCCATGGGTAGCAACATCATTTTCTCCCTAGGAAATGTACTTTGCATCAAACAGTTCATCTGTTCATCCAGAAGGACAAAACCATCTCTGATTTTCATCTTACTTGGAGGACCCATGTGACTTGTCAAAGTCCTTGTAAACTGTGACTGACCCCCTTTCCTTGCCAAGGTCCATGCACCAGGTGCACCATGTGCACCTCCATGCCACATGTGACAACCTTGCTCTTCAGCTGCTGATGTGGGAGTAGAAACTACTCCTAGGTATACCTAACCCTGTTGCCCTGGGGCCTTCCACAGTCTTCAACACCCTAAGGCAGCAGCTGCACACTCAAGGGGCCTTAAGAGCAAACCTCCACACTGGTGCAGCCAGGTTCAGGGACAGCAAGGTGAAAATGTGTCTTCCAGGTGCTGGTCCTGCTGATGCATATGCTATGGAGTAGCTAAATATATTCAATAAAATTTGCAAAGCATGCAAAAGGCAGTCCAGCAATGGCATATGACTGCTTAGTAAGTGGATCCACTCTGATAGTCCTTGATGTGACTCGATTTACAGGAAAGTGGCATCCCTAAATGAGGACAATCAGTGAAGGGGGAGAAGATTGTGGAAATTATAATGTTACAACTCAGTTTTGAGATTAAACTGATGGTTTAATGACTCTTCTCATTTTGAAAACAGGATCAAGGACTTGGCCGAACAGAGGCAACTGCTGCATTCAGCTTCTGATTAGCTCCCAGCTGCTAAAACAGGCGCTGTGCACCCAAGGACAGGCAGAGCCCCTCCTGTCCCTCATGCCTCTTAATGCTGGCAAAGTCATCTGGCTGGGGACATACAGTCCCCACACTAAGTGCACTGCTGCTGCACCCAAGTACTCCCAAGCGTAGCTGAAACCATTAAATTAAACAAAGAGCCCCCTAGCTAAATGGCAGGTAGCAATGAAGGCAGATTGCAAAGGGACAGTGTGGCCCCCATGGAAAGGCCCTTTCCAGAAGTGGAGATCTCCCCTATACACCATCTCTCTGGACTGCAGTGCAACCACATGACTAAAACAATCAGTGCAGGTGACATCTGCTTTACATGACTGGACATTCAGAATGGAGAGGTACGCAAATCTCTTCATCTCCAAAAACCAAGGAAGTGCCCATGCAGAATTCCAAAGGAGTATTAGCTCCTAAAAAGGAAAAAATAATACTGAAGAAATACTTGAGAAGGTAAGAAAAAGAAAAAAAAAAGAAGACTAAAGCTGGAGTTTACTCCAACAGACTGCAAGACAGACGCATTTACAGTTGAAGCCAGCTTCTCCTTTCATCAGTAAAAATCAGGAGAGTTCATAACACTTCCAGGAGAAGTCCACCAGCCTGTGATAAGGGCATGCAGACTGAAGTTCTGCAGTTCGTTATCTTCTGTTTATAAATGATTTGTGATTTATTTCTTCAGTGAGGCGAAGAGAGGCCAATCTAAAAATAAGTTCTGTGAACAAAACCACAAAATTACATTCAGATCTTAAGCACTTGATATTTTTTGGTTGCGGTTCCAAAAAATCTCTTTTCCTTCAGCACAGAGAAGCAACAGAGTATTCTGCTGAAGAGAGGTCAACAAATATGTCTGATAGATGTATGTAAATACATCCACTTGTACCTACCACATAGTCCATTTAGAATAACATCAGGAATGCTTCATTTTCCAGTAAGAAAACCCTGACTGATTAACGTGGCAAAACATACTACTCACTACTACCCAGGCTTTCAGGCTTTTCTTCCACCTCTGCTCCCTCCCTAAATCAAGCAAATATGACTGGGTTTATTTCCTTCACAGGCTGTGCCAAGAATTGAAATGTAATAGGAAAAAAAGCCTTTCTATGTAGATTCTCAACAAAATGGCATACTTCCAAGAATGCTCGCAAGCCTTTATTTATAAAGATTTTAAAAAGCAAAGTATGAGTGTCATTCTACAGCAAAACTTTCCATGAGGACTGCATTTTTGTGCAGTAGTGACATGGATTGTTTTGGCCAATGTTTGATGCTACATCCTTCCTGCTGGCCTAAAAACCTCCACTGAACTAGCTGGAATGGCTGTTTGAAACGTTTTAATCCATCAAAATCACATAAACTTCCACACTGCTAAACCACACTGCTGCTATAGGTTTGCCTTTAAAACCATCTTACATGAAGCCAACCTGGCTTGATACTCACACACCTCTTTGTCACCACTGCTAGAACCATCAATGTGACTGCAACCCCAAGTGTTTCTCAGCTCTTAACACATGCAGAATTCTTGGCTCTGAATTATTTACAGCTTTAATTAAGGCAGGTTTCATACAAAAGACTGGGAAAATGGAGTTCAATAGAGTTGTGCTTTTTTGTTTTTTCTTTTCCATTTTTTGGCCAGTTTTCTAAGGAAACAAGGCCAGTGCACTCCTGTCTGCCTATTACCTCCTGCAGCAGCATTAGCACTCCCTGGCCAGAATCAACTGAATCTTACTGAAGAAGAGTGGTAGCACAGACGAGGTGCTCCACAAACTGTGAAACCCCAGCAGAAGCCTGCATGAAAGTGTACAGAGAAGGAAAATCCCAAAGCAAGGGCAGCACACATCCGTCTGACCGTCTGGGCTGCCCTTCACCCCACATATGCCAGCCCAGCAATGGGGCCAGGACCTGAAGGGTATGTTGAGGTTGAAGGACAATCTGACTATCCAAACACTTTTTCCTTCGTCACTCTATGCACCCTATTTTGGAACTTTTACTTGTAGCTGCACCCCAGATCAAGGCAGCACCCCATGGCTCAAAGGGCTGGCAGGAGCTCCCAGACATTACCACACAATGGAAAGCTAGTGTTTCTCCAGAAAAGAGCCCTGTTCTAGCAAAACCAACATGTTTAATTGTCAACATTGTATCTATGTAAACCAAAAATGATAATGAGCAGAGCAAAGACCTTTGGAATATTTCTGTATAAATTCAAGACCAAAATCTTTCCACTGCAGGGTGATAAGGAGAGAGTTCTCACAGAAGAGGCATGAGGAGCCACTGGTTTCATCTGGGCTGACAAAGACCAAGTTTGCACACAGAGAATGAAAATAACCAAAAACAAGCTATCTATAAAGATAGCTAAAACATACACTGAAAGCAATATGCAAAATGTTAATGTGACAAAGCAATAACTTTCATCATAAATACTAAAACAGTAAGTCTTTATCAGCCAAACTTAGAAACAATAAACTGGTAGACTGACTGACGTACTGACTGAAATCTTTGATTGATGTGCTGTTTCCTCAGCTATTTACCATTACGTTGTGGCATGACAGTAGTCAAAAGTTGCACTTAAATTCCAGATAATGCTTTCTTGTGTTAGGATTAAAATCATTATCTTTTTTTCTCATCTGTTTATTTTTTTCGTAAGCAGCCCATTTAGGAAAACCTGAACATGAAAGTAAATGGCTTCATTTTGATGCTTAGGTGTACTTGGTGTAATAAAAATGAAGCATGCCTTAGTGTGAAGGTCACTGTTCAGTATGCAGAATGGCAGAAAAGTGAACAGAACGCTGGGACACATCTACAGAAATGTGGACTTGAATTAGTTTCAAAAAATAACCCAGGGAATGCATGCAGCAGGATCACAGTAACACTGAAATACCAGGGAGGTCTGGCTGTCGTCTCTCCAGACTTGTCACCAACAGAAACCAAGAAAGCAGGAAGCAGTAGATGAAGGCAATGCCATGGTTCTGTAATGTCAATCACCTACTCCACACCTTTGCTCTGGACCAAGTCGTATTTCTCTAACTTGCTTCCATCACAGTGCTTTATAGCCCTTCAAATATGAAATTAGAGAAAACTAAAAAAAGCAACTAAATAAATACACCATAAAAAACCTAACTGCCCATCTTCATGAAGTGTGAACTTCAAGGGTAAGTGTCCCCAGCACACAAGTATGTCTGACCAGGTTATTCTGGTACATCTATCACTCATCTATCACTGTGGTATGCAGACAACATTAACTCTGCCTGCCACTTCACAAGGGCATTGGAGGCAGTTTGCACAGTCCACAAACATAATCTAGCCCTAAACTTAACTCTTTCACATACAAGGGAAAAAAATCTACAGCACTGGATTCTTTAAGCATAGCAGTCTTTGAAGACCGTCAGAGAAACAAGTGAAAAATGGGAACAGCACAACAAAAGAATGCTACTGTCTATTGTTAACTGTGTTTTCAACCAGATTTTGCTATCCCATGTGTAAGAAGAAAACCAACAAATGAAGAAAAGTAAAAAACAAAAGTAAAATTCTCTCCAAGAACTGATGCAAGACTGAAGCAACAGGGTGCTTAAACCACCACACACAGGCACAGACAGATCCACACCCAGAAGAACCCAGCCTGCTTCCCAAGCAGCTCTCACCCTTCGGCAGCTCCTAGGCTGCTGGGCCAGCTGTGCACATGACAGGCTGAAAAGCATGCTCCAGACTTCAAGACAGCAGAAGGAGCCCTACTGATTTCTTTTGATGACTTGATATGTGCCATTGTTGTAATTATTTAAAATTTGTCCTATGGGAGCACCGCCTCCAAAATCTGAATTACCCTTCAGAAAATATCTTTCGGCATCCTCATTCCAGTGTAAAATGTTGCCATTTAGAATGTCATTACAGCACAGCACATATGTAGTCTAAGCGAGGGCATCTGTACTCAACTACAGTCCCTAATTTTTCCCTAGTCTTTCAGTTCCTATAGAAGAACAGTGAAGAACACTGCTTTTCACTACATGGGACTGCCTTGCCAACTCTAAGAGCCATGTGCTGCACATGTGTCCGGGTGAGAAAGTTGTCTCACTTGCAGCTCAGTTGTCCAGAGACAGCCCCAAATCCTGCATAATTTAGCAGAAAAGCATCATTTTGGACACTATGCTGGCTTCAGTGTAACTGCACAGTTCATAATGTGAGCCAGTGTGCATAACCATGCATTGCATGCATGCTACCTCAGAACCTAAGGCCATCCTGGAAGGCAACAACACTTGATGCCACTGTAGTTACACATACTGACCCTGCCTGTACCTACTCTTCTCTGCAGGCCAAAGTGAGAGGCATGCAAAGAGGAGTGGGTTTAATCTGAGCTGCATTCCTCCCGGAAAGCAAGCAATTTTGTTTTGGTCAAGAGAGGTTCAACTCCTGGAATGGGGATTTATAAATCACTGTTACTTATAGGACCAGTTCATACAGCCTCTAATGGAATGATTTATAATTGATGTGAAGAGTGAATTCAGAAGTTTAAACGTTTTACTGCAGAAGGTGCCAGAGTAAAGACGTTGGCACTGTTTTTCTCCAGAGTGAGTCATATTACACAAAACAAACACTGGGAGGGAAAGCCCTGAACGAGCTTGAAGGACTTGCTAATGCTAAGCACAGGCTGGAGGACTGGAAGAGACCTGTGGGCCATGTTTTCCACTCAGACAGGGAGCCTGCCTCCTGTGTTAACATCTCTCATGCCTACACACGTCACAAAATCACAGAATGATTTGGGTTGGAAGGGATCTCAAAGCCCACCCAGTCCCACCACCTGCCATTTGCAGGGCTGCCCCCCACCAGCTCAGCTGCCCAGGGCCCCATCCAACCTGGCCTTGAGTGCCTCCAGGGCTGGGGCACCACAGCTTCTCTGGGCAGATGTGCCAGCTCCTCACCAACCTCTGGGAAAAGAATTACCATATAACATCTCACCTGAATTTCCCCTACTTAAGTTTAAAGTCCTTCCCCTTGTCCTATCACTGTCTGCCTCTGTAAGTGTTTATCTCCCTCCAGTTTATTAAGCTGCCTTCAAGTACAGGAAGTCTGTAATGAGGTCTCCTTAGAGCCTTCTGTTCTCCAGGCTGAACCAGCTCATTTCCCTCCACCTTTCTTCATAGGAGATGTGCTCTAGCCCTCTGCTCATCTCTGTAGCCCTTCTCTGGACCTACTCCAACAGCTCCACACCCAAGAGATGCTGGGGGCCCCAGGTCTGGATGCAGTGCTGCATGTGTGTCCACCAACTCCTGTTCCAGCCTGTTTCAGCCCCATAAACTAAGCACTGTGTCACTAGTGGCTGCACAGGCAGCTGCAGAGGTATGAGGGGATGCTTTCCTGGCAAAAGGAGCTAGCACAGCAGTGCTGGTGAACAGAGATGATGGTGCTGCCAGCTCTTCTCCTCCACCTCCAATACACCCTCAGGGCAGATGAAACTGGCTGTTCGCTCTGTAATTTTCTCTCCAGTTAGTGTAGTTACTCATCTACTTAGCATTCACAGGCTCGCTGAAGTTCATTTCCATCACAGAGACAGCGATGGTGGAAGCGGATGAGACAGAAAGGAAGTTGCTGTTGTGGAGAGAAGGAAAGACAACAGTCTCTGCGTTACTAACTGGAGCATGATGTTAACTGGCAGATCCCTGACACTAAACAAAAATAACATAATCTCCAAGGAACGCTCAATTTGTTGTTAAGATTGCCAGATATGTCAGGATCAGCACAACCACCCACCCGCTGAGCTTCCTGCACAGCATGTCCAGCGCACTTCCTTTTGGGCAGCGATGGGAACTTCTCTTTGGGGATGGATAATCATCTGCCAATCATGCTTAAGGTCAAAAAACAATACTGAAAAGCAAGTAGAAACCAAAGAGAGAATACGATCAGCGATCAAGCTGAAAATTAGCAAGCAAATTAACAAGTGCAGGAGCCTAGGAATAAAGAAGCAAGGAACAACTAACTATGCAACTGTTTATTTATTTTGCTAGCATGCAAACTCCTAAGGAGAAACACAACTGGCTTTTTTTTTTTTTTTTTTTTTTAGCTAGTTCCCACTGTATGCACAGAAAAAGTGATCTCATTAATTATTTACCATCTTATCAATAGTAAATTGTCAAAACCAATAGCAGGGGAAGAAGAGTGCAAAGCAGGACTTGCAGCCCCTGTGTACACACTGCAATGCAAGGAAGAGAATTTACTTGAACTCTGGCTTGCTGAGGGAGAGCAACAGAAAGGTATTACCTCCACCAAGAGACAGTGGCAGCATGCACTGGTTCCTAGGAAGTATGCAAAAAATAGAACAGAGAAAGAACAGGATAGAAGATCCTCTTTTAAATATATCTGAAAGACATATAGCTGCCTAAGACCTGCAGCAGATCAAAGCAGAGCAGTTTGTAGCAGCCCAGTATAACGATGCCCAGAGAAGAACAATAATCATCAATCTGTGCTTCTCCCATGCAAAAGCAGCCCAGCCCCAGGCACAGCCTGGCAGGAGCACAAGCACACCCGCTACACTGCAGCTGGGATGGAAACAGCACCAAGGCACCCATCACCCAGAGGCAAGCTGTCACAAGCAAAAGCAGACTGCTGGCCGAGGAATGGCTGCTTTGTTCAGCCCCAACATTTCTGCAGCAGCAGTCTGGTCTCAGAGGACAGTGGATCCATTGGTGTGAGAGCACAATTCCTGAAATGCCACTCGGCCCCTATTTGTGCAGGGCCGTGTCTGAATTTGTAGAGGGGAACAATCAGTCATGCTTCAGAAATGGCTGAACCGAAGACAAACGTGTCCCCTGACAAACTGATTTTGGCTGCTCTACATTTGAAAAGCCCCAGCATTAAAGAGGAAAGAATAAAAGTAACTTTTTTTTTTTAATTTATTTGAGCTTTTAATACAGACAAGCTTTTAATAACAGTATGTAACATGAACAGGCAGCATAAACAGCCTTTATTTCTTCATAGTTTGCCACAAATGCCAACAAATTAAAATTTTATTCAAATTTTAATCCAAATTTTAGCATTCGGATTTAAGTTAATTTTTTCTACGTGGATAAAATAGTTTGTTTTAAAGTTTGTTTTAAGAAGCCTTAAGGCGAGAAAATTAAGATTGCAAATTAAAGTGCTCAAAGATACGGAAATGGTAAAGAGAAAACAAATTGCTTGCATGCTCTTAACTGTGCTCCCCTTTTCACTTGCTGTAGGAGTCCACAGACATGGAATGAATATGAATGCTCATGTGCTGTTCTTTGAATAATGAAATATAACAATGCTATTTCTAGGCTACTTCAGCAGTCAGCAGCATTGACTTCAATGGGACTGCAATTTTTTTTCATGTAGAGGATATGTGTATATATATATATATGCAGAGGAGGGCATACGTATACACACTATGCTGTTTTGCTATGGTAAGATTAGGGCCATATTTTCCCCTCCTTAAAAAACGATATTAATGTACTGCTATGTGTCAAACTTCAGTGAAAATTAATCTGTGTGCATTTGAAATGCAATGAGATTTAAAACAGAAATTGCTGTTTGCTATCTGGTTCTTTTCCCTCCAAAACGTGAGACATGAGTTAGTCTTTTTAGCAGTATAAAATGGTTTGTTTTCTTTTTCCAGCAGAAGCTATAAATATATGCCTTTTCTATTTCTGTTCTGCATAAACACATTTTTCCCAGCGTGTCCATATTTTAGTACATGGGAGGTATCCTGCAAAACAGCGCCTAGATGAAGCCACTCTGATCTCAAGCAGTCTTCTTTTGCAGATTACAGTAGTCTGAAACCATACACTTTCCATCCTCCACGTACCGTAAAACTCCCACATCCTTGACTAGATTTACTCAAAACCACGAGCACCCCCAGCTGCCATACACCTGTGGTACACTTCACATCTGAAATGGGACCAGAAGTAACCATAATAATAAAGCAGTATTAAACAACAAAACGCTGTCAAGTTGTAATCTCCCTGAACGTAGGTGCTTTGCTCTGACTTTAAACATATTTATTTCCATTATGGTCTCAGTAACTGATGTAACATTGAGCTTTCAATAGTGTTTAGCAAATATTAACAACCTTACAAGCCTCTTCAGAGAAATCACAAGCAGGTACAGCAGTGTAAGCATTAAACCAGGTTATGCTTACATAGGTATGTTAGAATCATACAGACTGGAAAAGACTGCTAAAATAATCCAACCTTCAGCCCATCCCCACCATGCCCAATAACCATGTCCCTTAGTGCCACATCCACTCTTTTCCTGAATGACTCTAGGATATATTTAGAGTAATCAGAATAACATTCTGATGCTATACGGCATTGAGAAGCAACACACGTTGTTCTATCATGCTATAAAATGGTTTTTCTAAATCAAGGAGAAAACAAAAAAAGTGCAGAGAACATGATTTGGTTGTATATGAATGGTTTGGGTTTTCTTCCTGAAAGAAAGGAGTGCCCAGCATCATTGCTATTGTAAATTAAATAATTCATCAATTCATACTTTCTTATTCCTTTTTCTCAGAGGTTAGCAGCTACTTTTTAACCTTTTATTTTTTAATGAAACTGTATTTGTATTCACTGTCAAGTGTTACTTCATAACACACACACGCACACACACACACACAAAAAAAAAAAAAAAAAAAAAAAGGAAATATTTGATTTCTAAGATGTCAAATGCTTTGATTTTTCAATAATGTCTCACTGTTTTTCCAGCTGGAATTTTTTACTGAACGTGTACATTCTTTTTATTCCATGTTCAACCAAATTCTCGAGCACAAATGAAATACTTCTCAGTGAACTAGCTGATTTATTTAATATGATAAACCATGCAAAAATCCTCAATGTGGGCTTGTATGAGAATGAAAAAAGAGAAACAAGTATTCAGATCTTGTACAAGGCCCTTATCTATAAATATTAGATCACATATGCGTCTCATCTACTTCAAGCTGAGTTTAGGAGGAATGTAAATAAATTAACATAATCTTTGAAAGCTAATGGGAAGCAATAATGAAACATGAAATACTAGAAAAGAGCAACATCCAACTAGAAACTCTAAGAGTATGGAAATGATTAAGTGATAATTTGTATCTTAATTTTATAATATAGGATATAAATTATGTCTGCTTTAGAAACTCTTTTGGGAATGGCACAGAATCCTCTTGATAGGGAGTCTGTGATTTTTAGAAGGTCTGATGACACATTATTTACTTCTTCAGTCCACTTCTCCAGTGCTAGTGACACTCTTCAGAGGAAAAAATATGGCTCCCTCTTGAAAAATAATCTTTATGTACACAGGAATAAGATCTAGCACATTTCATGCCAAGTATAATCATACTTATCATACCAATCTATTTAAAAAATGTAATATTGCTAAAACAGTTGTTATGGTTAATTAATTCAAGCCCTTATTGTTAAAACCAAGAAGGCACAGGCGAGAAGAGCCAAACACACTCTGAAAGGTATCTGATGGGAAACTCCGCTATATTTCACTACTTTCTTATTTATTCTATTTTAATAGCAGCTGGACTATAAAAAATTACAAAATATAAGCAAAATGAAAGACTGAAAGCAGAGACTAGTTCATTACATGTACATATTCTTATAGATTTTGAGCAGATTTCAACTCAGGATAATTCTGGCCTTCAAACCGAGAAGAAAAAAATACAAAAGAAAACCACCACACAATCTTGGGGGTGGGGAGAAAGGAAATCCCTCTCCATGAAACAGCATATGGAGATCTATGAAGACAGGTAGCAACTACTTCGATAATTGTCTTATCGTGCTGAGCTGCCTCCCCACTTATGGGTTCTTGATGGCCACTGCACCTCATTAAAAATCCTTCATTTGTTGAATTTTGAGAGTCGGTTAAATGAGAGCTTGGAAAACGTTCCAATAATAGTGATGCTGACCTCAATGTCCTACAAGATAAAATGCCTGAAATTAGAGAAAAGCCACAGGAGAAGGGAAATTACAAACTCTGCTGCCTGGCCTGAAATCCATACCTTCAGCAATGAAGTAGAGAGCAGCTGGATTGCATGAGGAAGAAACAGCAAAATATCCCACCATCATTTGAAAAATAGAATTACGCATGTGAAAAGAGGGAAGCCGGAGATGAATCCTACTGGGGCACCGTGTGGCAGCTGTGGACAGTTATTACGCACAAGGGACAGGAAGGAGGAAGCATCAGAGACATGCATCAGAGACCACACGTCAGTGGCTCCATAGCTCATCCATGACTATGCAGGCCACCACGCTGGGACGTGCCCTGACAGCAGCCATGTCTGGCCCCACTGGGGTGTACTAACAACAGTCTATGCATTCCTGCAGCACAGATATCCCAGCATCAGATTCCTTGGGGCATCCATGCATCATGCTCTGGCACAGCAAGCTGGGACCAGCCTGGTTTCTCTCATCCAGATCTCTGCTGGTGCAAACCCCAATACCCATCATATTCCGGACTCAAAAGCAAACCAGCGCTATGCAGCTATAGGCATCCTGTCCATATTTCCATCTGCATCATCAGTGCTCCAGGAACATGTCTCCCACTGCCCAGACAGAGAGCGCTGCTAGAAGGACAGAAGGAAACCACTTTATCCACCATGGATGCATACAAGTTTACAATCCTGACCCTACATCAGGGCACTGCTCCAAGCCCCTGTCTCACTCAGGAAGTTAAGACTACACTGGAAATGCTAAACCTCATTCCAGTGTAATCTGAAATAATGTAGTACAGGCTTTAGGCAGCTATGTTAGCTCTTATGCCTTCTGTGCAAGCACTTCCAGCTAGAAGCATCTAAAATAACTGGATCCCCAGAATCATTATTTGATTTGTTAGTGAAGAAGTCTACATTTCCTTCTCATAATAAGTGTTCAAATCTTCACAAGGAGGAAAACCAATATCTCGAGCCAAGTTCTCCCTGGGATCGCTTGCCGGGTCACAACTTCAATATCACTCCACTTTCACAAAGGGGACAGTCTCCAATTTAGTCCTTTTCCTATAAACAACTCTCAAACTGTTACCTTTCTGTTTCTGTTACCTTTCTTTTTGGGACACACATTAAAAAACAATGATCTTCCTTTGGCTCCATCTTACCTGTAGCACTGCCTCTGGCTTTGGCCAGCTCTCAGGAATGCCAGGTGACAGCCCCACTGCTTCCCTCTTCAAAAGAATGGAAACGGTGTGATACTGTACAATGGACCCAATACAGACATTGCTAATACACTACAGCAGTGTGTAGAAGGATATAATATTTCATCTCCTTTGTAAACTGCAGCCTTCTGGAGCCTCTAGATTCCTAGAAATACATCACCGTGGTAAATGTTGTTGCAACAGGACTTGGACTGCAGCAGTCTTTCAACAGAAAGAAAGCTTGATGTGAAAAGAACCAAGGAAAATAAATCTTTTAGAACAAAATGAAACAAAATGAAGTTTATGCAAGCCTTATGCAAGAAATGGCTACAGTGGGAGCCACACACAAGAGCTAGAGAGCACGCAAACAGTTTCTCTCAATTAGAAGTCTGTCTGAAATCATTTTTTTCCATAATCTGTAGCTCTGCCACGATCTTCTGTGATCACACCACAACAGCACCATTAGGAAAAGTAACAAACTTGCTTTTACAAGACATCTGGAAGAATTTTCTTCTGCAGTTGCTCGATAGGAAATTCATGCATGTCATATTTTAATACTCGTTCTACCAGAACCACCAAATCTGTGAACTTCATAATCATCAGGCTCAGTATTAATGCACAACACCAGGATGAGGCTGTAGTTCTCCCTTCTCAACAGCCTGTTTCCAATGTTTCCCATCACGTGTGAACTCAACAAGTTTAAAAACAAGTGTCAGCTGTTGCTGACCAATTCCCCCTTCATCCCCTTCCAAGAGAACGATAGGCTGTTAAGGACAAGAATGTGGTGCGCAAAGAAGTGATCTGGAGCAAAACACGCAAAGGAAAAAAACATTGCACATGCACGTTTGGATGAGAGCTCACTTTCTCCCCACTGGGCTTTTTCATTTCCTCATTGCGCGCCAAATACCTTTTCTTTTTTAAGGCTCTTTCTCCTGTCTTCAGTTTGATGGTTATCCCAAAGGGCTGAGGAACACCTAATTACTTCCTACCTGTTTTGCTCCCCCCTGATTTGTCTCAGATCTCAGTTTACAAAATAACTCCAATAACCATTTGCCTATTGCCTGAATTGTTACGGCTTCTTCGTTGGGCTGCAGTAGGGATATGGCGTGCCCAAACACCACACCTCATGCCACTCTGCAGCTGATCCTTATGCACAGTGTCCCATCATGCTGTCTCTGCAAAGAATTAATGCAATACCAAATGGTTACAACACAAGTTAATGCAAGCTAAAATCCATTTGAGAATGCAGGAAACAGGCTGAGCTGGGAAGCAGGAGCTCTGCTTGCTCTCTTCCAGTCCTGATGTTCATGCATCTGGACAAAACCATGCTGCATGTTGTTTCCTGACATGTGTCAGCTGCACACCTGAAATATATAAAAGTCTGCCCTGTTCTGACTGCTACAAACTTCAGATATTTTGCTCCTGCTGATTTTACATTTTTCCAGTGCTAAAGCAACTACTCACTTTCTTGCTTCGCTATGACATCAAAACAACTCAACAACATCCAGTCAAATCAACTGCATTTTGCAAAATCTGAACTGAAAATCTCTGCCACTCTGTGCAGTAACACTGCCTGAATTCCAGCTTGCTTCCCTAGAGGAACCAGTGCATCCCGGATTGCCCAGCAGGGAGCTGCAGTGCCTGGCACTCCCAGGGAGCTGCAGCAATGAGGGTAGTGCTTTCAGTTAGGTCTGGAGCTAGAGATGAGAAGCAGAACTCAATAAGAAAGGACTCATTCCCTGGGTAAGATTACTTCACTTATGGGATACTAGCCCTTCCTGCGTGTATCCCATTCACCAAGCCATAAGTTGATCCAGCTCTCTGCAGCTAGCAGTGCAGCATGCCTCATGCCAGGTCTGGGCATCAAACATAAAATCATAGAATCATTAAGGTTGGAAAGACACTAAGATCCTCCAGTCCAACCACCAACCTATCATCACCATATTTCAGAATAAAATCCTATTACGTTTATAGAATGCTATTAAAGTTTTTGGTGAATCTTCCACTTACTGCAGTGCCACGCTGGGATTTTACCCTTTTTATTTTAAGTAAAGCAGGAAAAAAGCCAACAATCCAAACAAATAAAGTGAAGAAAATCCTACCCATCAGCATAATAAGAGGCCCTTTGGGATCTTTACACAGAGGCTGTGAAACACCCACATACCATTGCAGCACCTTCATCAGGACCAACTGCAGTGTCCGCTTTTGATCTTCAGCCACAGCAACGCTGCAGGGGCACTTTCAGGTATAGGAAATCATCTCTTCTCTCCAGAGATCCTGTGGACATTGGCTTACAAGTGATGATGTCTCCTGAGAGTACTCACACACAGCAAAGATAGGCTGCTGCCGCAGGCTGCTGTGTTAGAGACAGCACTGGAAGAAGTGTTCCTGGAGGCTTTTTTTGACTAGAAGTCTAGACAGGAAGCTTGAAAGAAAAAGAGTTGCTTCACAAGGGCTGGGATTTTTTTCTTTTTTTTTTTTTTTTTCCATTTTCAATTAAAAGGATATTCCATAGGATAGAAAATCCGGTCAGAGTGACTCAAGGAACATTCATATTTGTTGGTTTCTTCGTTTTCCATAACACAATAAAATCTATTAATATGTTTGAATGGCCTAAATCTGAACTATTCCTGCACCATGACATAGAAAGTTTTCTAACTAAATACTATGTTAACTAGAATTAAGATTATGTTAAGAAACTAATTAAGAGAGTTTACTTGTTACCACTTTAAGAATAGAAATGTAACATACATTTTATTTTCCTCTCAAAAATGTAGTACTACCCATAAAAAATTCAATACTGGAATGGATGTTTAAAGACATCATCTGTAGCTTTGGTTACTGATCCCTCTCATCACGGACCCTGCCATTGACCATGCTGCTGAGACAGCCATAGCACCAGAGCAGCACCCGTAGCTTGATGGGAGCTCACACAGCCAAGAAGGCATTGTGGGCCAGCACACCATGCACCTGCTGTAGGATGTGGCTGTCCAAATGGCCAAGGTGAACACACAATGCATATGGTGGTAGGCGCCTCCACACCAATAGGCTGGGCTCTATATCAGCATCTAAGCCCCATGTCTTGTCACAGTGTGATTTCCTTGCTTTCCCCTCAGTTAAGAGGTCGGTTGGAGAATGTCTCTAAGTCTGATGAAGTGTTATTTAAAAGAAAAGAAGAATAGTAAGAAAGAAAAACCATCAAGAGAAATGGTGTTTTTAAAAACTACACCACAGCTTCCATTACTTCTTATCATGTACTGGAGCTGCCATTTTCTTGGACCGATTACAACCACCACATTAGATCAACTTGCAAAACAGATGAAAGCTGAAGTGCTGCAACAAGCCCAGAAAAGTATTAATGTTCTTTCAAGGCATGTAGGTAAGAAAAAGAAAAACACTGTTTTCTACAAGCTTTATTTCAAGGACAACTGTTTTTATTAATTACATATTAAGACATGTCTAATCACATTGAAGTTACTGTACTGAATCAAGGGCAAGTTTCAAGGCAAGCAGCTATAGCACGCACCAGTGAAACTGGAAGCAAATGATTTCTTTTTTTTCCCATGTCAGAAACAGTAATTTCTATCAAGATTGGCAACAAAAGCTTCTATTTCTTAGCACTACTAGAAGATGCAAGATCAACACTGGAATAACCAAATGAAGAAAAAAACTGAAATTAGAAATTCTTGATCACCATTTGCTTGGCATGATTTAAAACAGCCAGTGATAATGATTTCTGCGACCTTAAAATACATTTTCAGCATTAGCACGAACAGAAATAAAGCCTCAAGAATCAGCATTCTCTACTATTTTGCAGGGCAAGAAAAATATCACTGAAAACTTGCTGCTTAGAAAAGTTTTAATAGTAAAATATTTTTCCATTGTAATTTCTCTTCAGTTAAGTCATTTATAGGAACACTGTAATAAAATTTACATAATTTGACTCAAATGTAGATGCAAATTTCATAAAGGAGCATTTCTGAAAGCTACATGGAAATCAGTTCCATTATAAAAATTCATGTGAGCATAACAAAAGAAATGATACTGTAAGAAAGTTATTATACTGCTGAACGACTCATCTGCCCATAATGTGCATGGTGAGCCAAGGCAAAATTTAAAATAACACTGCTTGCTTCCATCCTTTGGAAAAGAAGTATGCTTCAAGGACTTCACTAATGGAGGATGAGGCGGATCAATGCCACTCTGGTAAGATGAATTCGTTCAACAAACTTACAATGCAGGAGCTGTCTAAGGAAAATGCTTATTTTTAGGATGGACCAAATGAATGGGGAGTAATCTACAAGCAGATCACAGAGTAAGCTGTCAGCTAGATGGCCTTTCAAACCAAGGCTAACACTGTCACTTGGCAAACATGTCTAAATGGCACCTGGCAACAGTCATGCCCACAGCTTTACTCACGCGTTGTATCTCATGAGCAAGAGCCAAGCATGTCACAGCACCTGGCCTGGCATGAAGGGCTCACTTTTGCTGTTTGCTCTTTTCACACACAGACTATTCAGAAAAGTGCTCTGAAGTTCAATAGGAAGATGGGCACAAGCACCCCGGTCCTGCAGAGTCTGCAAGCACAATCCAGGCTGCTCACAGATGGAGGTGATGGGTTTTGCTCTGGGTACCACACTCATACAGTGCCTCTGTGTCCTGTTTGTCAAGATGAGTGCTGTGGAAAGAGGGCAAAGACAAAGCAGATACCACAGCCCCGCTCAAGGAGAGATTTTCCATTTCGATGTTAACAGTTCCCAATATCTGCTTGCTTCTTGGTTTTATTTGGATAATAACAAGCAGCTGCTGCTTCTCATCAATACATGCAATTTCTTTATCAAATATTTTGCTACATAGATTAGTCAAAATTGAAGCAATCCACAATAGTTAGTTTACACTGATACAAATGTTTAAGTAGGTTCACTGCTGGGCCACAGATTTGTTGTAATATATATGATTTATAATATATACTCCCTCAAGTCAGAAAAATGATAAAAAGACAAAAAAGTAGTAAGAAAAAACAGATGTAATGAGACTGATAAGTTGGTTCACTTTGATCTCGTTTTTTCCTACTCTGGCAGCTTTTTGGTCTTTCTGCCTGTTTCACCCATCAGCCAGGCTCCTACTGTGAGACAGTCATTCAGCACTCCTTCCTTTTAGGGAGTTCCAGCAAGGCTCCTCTTGAGGATGCAGTTCTGTTCACTGTTCCTATCACTGCAGGCTGACAGCTTCCACGAGAGCAGGTGGCTCATGCTACGCAAGCTTACACAAAGATGAAGGGTTTGAAGGACTCAGAGTCTACTGAAGCATTCCAGATTTGTTGGGGTAACTCCAGCTAAGTTGAGAGATGAGGATTTGATCCTCTCTCCTTAAAGAGATTAGTTTTATGAAGCAGTTATGTAATTCAGAAAAATGAAAGCTATGGACCCACGTTCTTCTTGTCCTGTTTTACTGTATTTAGCCAGCCTGTCATAATGCTGTTGTGTATGTGATAAACAATTGAAATGTTCTACTCCACCAGGGGCATTTTATAATGGAAGTTCATGGACAGTTTCTACTTCCATATATGATGCAATGTTTTTCAACACCATGACATCAATGTAAAAAGTAAAATTGTTGATAAAAATGCAAGAACATTTGCATTAAGTAATTAAAATGTTCTGTATTACAAAAATTCCATCAATCTCAAAATCTGAGACAGATGTCACAGCTTGACAAATTCCCATAGTCTTTCTCCATATAGCTTCACATGATAAAGCCAGGGCATAAGGTTTCTTTCGTTCCAATAATACCAAGTTCTCTGTTGTGTTTTTTTTTTCCCCACTTCTTTCAACATTGGATGAGAAATGTGTGCTACATATTACTAACATCTTCCTGAGCTTTACAGAAGAATGCTACAAAATCCCAGAGCTATCTTCTTATAAATGTATTTTTGTTTCACTAATCTCTGTGGAAAAAAAACCCACAATACTGAAGAGCATAAGTCAAATAGAGAGCCTACTACATCATTCAAGATTCCCTCCGACTTTCTTGTAAGCAAAGGAAGGAAATCCTTCCTGAGGGATAAGCAATAACATCATCTCCACCTGAAAATGGATGGGATTCTTGGTAGACCCCAGAGAATCACACAAAAGAAAAACAGAGCCATATTTCCCTTTGTGCAACACAGTGCCTTCACGCTACCTTTCAACAAAGGGAAGGCCTGAGTAGTTAAGAAGATTTCCACAGAGCAGACCCAAAGCCTCTGTGGAGAGGGAAAGGAGTTGAAAAGAGATAACCAGCTGGTGCTCCCAGATACCACAGACCTGGCAGCAAAGCAGGATGGTAGGTCAGCATCTGTGTCCTCCCTTCTTCCAGTGGCAGCCCCGACTTCCCTACTGACATACACATGGGCATCTCTGTAAGAAGAGGAGGTTGTCCCTCTCCATGCACACAACCCCAAAACCCATGGACATGTTGTCCCAGCTCCTTCTTGAAGGTCTGTCACAAGTGACCTGATCATGGTGAAATAAGGTCTTGAAACAAAAATGACATGAAAACAATGAAGTTTTGTGCTCCAGAACAAGTTATTTACTGTAACCAACTAATGCAGTAAGTAACAAGATAGACATTATTACTAACCATCTGAACCAATGCTGTGTTCCAAATCTGAGAGTAATCGTGAAAATATTTCTCACACCCACTCACTACAAAAAGAAATGCAACCAAGAGTAATAAATTTTCCATTTCTGGGGACCTGCCTACATCCAGTGTTTGCTGTATTTCATTTAAGATCACTCCAATAAGAACAGAGTAAACTCTTCTCTGGATACTGCATTATCAGTAATTACATGGCTTGAGAATAATTTTGCCTGAGTCCACCACCCTGGAAGCTATTATTAGATAAACAGAAATGGTAGAAAGAAGTAAAGATCAATGTATCAAGAACTGAGCACAATCAGATGTTTAAATAAGCACATGTATGCCAGCCTCCCACTGATGATACACAACTCCTGGAACGATTCCACATTTCACTTGAAAGTCTTAAAGCCCATCAGTGGAGACACCAATGTGTCTTCTCTGCCCCATCGTCCTTCTAGGCCCCATGGGTGCACCAGCCCAGCTGTGATTGCCCATCAGAGCCAGGCTCAGCTACAACAGGAGCCTGATAACACATCCAGCTGTCATATTAACCTGAGGCTGTTTTTTCTTATGGATAGCAAATTACACTGGGATTGTGCTGGAGGACTGAGATCAGTTCCCAGATTGTCACTCATGACCTCTCTAGATTTGGTCTAGTTGACCCGCTCCAGACAGGACCCCAGGAATAACCCGGTAGAGGGACAACAACCACTAGAGGGAGAAAATCCTTGGGCAGAAATACTTGCTTAGGCCCTGGGCAATACTGTCAACCAATACTGTGAAGCTTACATCTGCCAAACTTGCAAAGCTTTGCGGACCGTTGATCTCAAGTGTCTACAGCAGTCCAAACACTAATAGTTACTCCAAAAGCCTCAGCTATCTTCTTGGACATCTCTCCTCTTCAGAAGACTGCCTTGTAGCTGTTACAGTTTGATATTCTCAGCAAAGGACTCCAGAATCTCGTCAGAACTTTCCACAGCCATAACAAACATTTTCTGAACATCTCCCCTTTCCAAAGCGTATCTCCTTGAATTTAATGCTTAAAGCAACATTCTATCCATCCATTTTAGACAATTAACAAACAAAAATAAAAAGGATTGATGTGGCAATATATTAGTGCAAAACTCTTGAAGGTATGAAATAGATCATGTACCAGCTAGCACAAGCAGATATTTTATGGCATCAAACTGCCTTTGCTAACATAAAATCCAGTGCTGGTATGTAGGAAACGCACTAAAGCACCGCAAAAGAACAATTCTGTATCCATAAATACATATTTTCCACCCCAAATGAAACTATTCCTTCCCTCAAAGAAACAGATGTTAAGGCAGAGTTTTCCTTCCTTTAAAGACTGATACTTTTTGTCAATTTTTCACTAGTATACAAGGACTTGATTTTGATTAGTCATCACTTTACCATGGAAGTGGAAACAGAAGAATGAAAGTATCTTGAGACAATGAATTGTAGTCATAGCAGGGAAAAGAAATTTTTTGTGGTAATTCTATAAAGCACTGACAGAGGTATGAAGGAAATAAAATGAGATACATTGGTAAATAGCTCAATCACACAGCACTAGGGAAAGCTGAAGCGTTACAGTTCAAAATGCAGCACTGCTCAGTACTCTAGTTGGACTGAAGTGAAAAAACAAGCATTTTGCTAGCACTCTTATCTTACTGTGTTTTCCCTTTGAAGTTAGTAAACACCATTCATGAGGAAGTAGCAACACAGTTGATGTAAAGTATGCTTTAATTATTATGAAAAAAAGCATATTACTTCTCCATTTCTCACTTAAAACAAGGAGAGACGATGCTAAGATCATTGGTATTTTCTCTGTTAGACAAATTCTATTTATGGTAGCTGATGGTATCTGTCATATACAGAAGTGCAGCACACAGCCAGCTCGTGTGGCTCTGTGACACCAACCTGTGCACTGCTAGATAAGCCAGCAATATAAATTTCATCCAGCTCAGGAACAGACACATGGTTATATTTTTCCTAAGTGAGCCAAATCTTTACATGTATGCAGGCTGCAAAAAGCCAGAGTAATATCTGACTCACAGAAGAACTTCTTGGCATGAAGTTAACCTGAAATCTGAAAGAGCAGAACAAGTCAGCAGCAAGTGAGTGCTTTGCTCCCCAAGGACACAGCACTTTGCATTTGACCATCAAGACTAGATTTTATCAGCAAACAGCAGCCTCCTTGGTTGTACCTCCAATGGGGATTGGGTGTCTTGTGAGGGACAAATCTGTTTTCTTTTAATTCTACATCCAACTTTGCAAAGCAAACCAAATTGCAGCTTTGTGTAGTAAGTTCTGAGCAGAAAACAGGCTGCTTATACTGACCTTGATAAGTAAGCTGGTGTTGAGAGTGCTCCTGACTACAGTGACAGACCTCACCTTTAGCTGGAAGAAAACAAATGCTGCAACAGCAATTCATTCAAAGAGAGAAAAGCTTGTTACCTGAGGACTGCTCCAGTCCTGTACAAAGCTACAGAGATGTTCAACATACCGTGTTTCCTGTAAATAGTCCAGAATGATGAGTTTAGAACAGCTTAATCTGAGAACAAATGTAAACTCGTATTTCAGAAATACACCAAACTAAAAAAACGAAGCTTTGAAGAACAACTAGGAGGAATGGGGAGGACCTGCCATTCACTCTCCTGAAAACGTGCTCAGACTCAGTTCTTGGGAAGGCGTAACACTTTCCTCCACTGAAAACCTTTTTCTTTGTGCTGTAAAGAAAATTCTTCTCACTGAAACCTCTTCTCAACAAAGTCAGAGTGGAGTATAATATCCTTTAACTCACCACTGTCAACATGTTATGTGGGGATTTAGCAACACATTTTGAAGGACGGGTCAGGTAGGCGTTACCAGTCATTGCAGAAGCCTAAAATCATTGCTAACATTCAGTCCTCTTTGTCATACTCTATATACCAATGCTAACAAAGCTAAAAATAGCAGTTTTGAAGGACACTCTCCAATGTCAACAGTTTATAAATTAAGCTTTTTTTTACGTGGAGTATGTATCTTCAGCACAACTACTTCAGTACAGTGCAAAGCTAATTGTCCACAGAAATAAGGAAGAAATGTTTTATCGACCTGTTATAAAGTGGGGAAAAAAGGACTTTAAATACAATTTCTACTTCCTGCCTGTGTTTTAAGTGTCATTGGCCTAAACTCTAGATAACATCCAGGAACCTAAAGCCCCCTCTTTGACTAAATGTACGTTTTCCAGGATGGAGCTGGAATTAGAACATGGATGAATGTTTCAGATCCCCTGTAGTTAAAAGCAATTTATTACAAATTACCCCCAAATTACTTCTCTCCCGCTAAAAAATAAAAAAAATAAAAAATAAAATAAAAAAAGAAACAGAAAAGAAAAAAAGAAAAAAAGTCATTAGTAATGATATTCAAAAGGCACAGATATACAGATCTTTATGAGTATGTTCAGTCCAAATTGAAAATCCAAGGACCACCTTCTAGTAAACATCCCTTGTTCCAAGTCGACTGAGGCCATACACGTATCATGTGTACAACACACTCCAAACAGCTCAGCTAGTCACTGCATGTGGTAAAACAGAAGAAACATATGGTTTGAGGTTCTTGCCTATGCCCTGTTTAACAGTTGTGGGTTTAATAAAAGCTAGTCGGCTTAAGTTAAATTACTGGTGCAAAACCAACCAGAGACATATTTGGGCATGTGCTCAGCCCATGTGGGCTCACCTCCCAATGCATGTGTTTGTTTGAAAATGGTTGCACTTGTGTAAAACCATTGTGTGCAACCTTCCTTCCCCTAACAGGTGGGACGTGACACTGTCCAACGTGCACATTCGATTCTCTCAAGGACATAAAGGGAGAGAGCCAAGATGGACGATGGCAGCCACTGAGCTGCAGGGAGAAACAAGGCTGGGCAAAGGCAAAGATAATGAAGAAAAAAGAAGGGAAACTGGAATACAGAATAAAGGGAGGAAATGAAAAACTGATGGTACAAATAGCAGAAGGATAAATCTGTGGCTAACGTACAGGACAAAGCGTCCCTGCCAAGCACCATGTGTAACTGCAGTCACATTTTCCCGGATTATTTGAATTAATTTATCTGCCAAGTGGGGGAAAATACCAAGCTAGTGCAGGTAGGAAAACACACATGAAATCCTAGGGATTGCAGTTCTGACCTACTATTAGTATTGACAGCATCTTAGACTTGTACTAAAGTGCACACACACTGCCTCATACTCCCCCAGAAAGGACTCTCCTGATACACCTAAGAACCACATTTCCAAAGTTGTCCCAGAGGACCAGAGGTAACGACCACCAAGCCCTTACTAGAGGAAACACCAGCCAGCCTTAAAACATTTGCTTATTTTTACTGCATCCCCCAACATAGTTTTTGCTCCAGAAACTACTCCAGGCTTCCTCAGAGCAGCTGGTAGATCTGAAAGCTGTCTTTTACATTTCCATGGTATCCCTGCGGACCTTGTCAGCAATCCTGTCTCCTAATTTGGTAGTAATCCTCTTGCTTCTCATGCTGTGAGGTGTGTGTTTGCTGGCAGCCCAAGGAACTTTCAAGGAAGAATCCTCTGCACACAGCAAGGGGCAGCAGATGCTCCTGCACCCCAGACGTCTCATACTCCCATGCAGTAAAAGAACAAGTAAGCATGAAAGGAGAATGAACAGTTAGATATGGCCTGGACCAGAGACATGATTCTGAAACAGCATATGCAACATTGATACCTAGATTTACCCCATGATTTCTAACATTTTGCAGACAGAAAAATCCTCCTCCTTCTCCCAAACTCATCCATTGGTTCAGGAAAGCCTGGATTCAGCTTCTGTTCCTCAGCTGTCTGAGTAAAAGTTCTAATGGATGATATATCCTTAGCCTGCAAGCAGGTTGTAACAGCACCAAATGGGGCAGAGCCACAATCTGGACCTGGCTCCTTTCCAATCAGGTGAGGACAGCGAGAGATGTGTTACCAACTACTCACTTTTCTGCTTTCATATCTGTACTTGCAGGTAGAAGTTTTACTTTAAAACCAAGAAAGATCCTTGCTGAAACTTCATTAAAAACAAAATGCTTCATAGAAACTGTCTGCTTGGATAAATTGATTTTTTAAATAGAAAAATATATTGCAAAAAAGTTTCCAATCAGCTATATAGAAACTTTTATATTTTCATTCATTGTCTCAGCACACACTTGGCAAGTGTGCAACTTGTGGATGACTCCAGGCTTTAGTGTACAGTTTCTACAAGAAACACATCCAAACACAAAGGCAGAAAGTTTGAGCTGCAAAGATTCTCCATGCAAGTCCTGAGAAGCAACTGCAAGAAGTCCTCCTACCCTCATGAGATGGAAGAATATAAATTCCAAATAATAAAAGGTGAGCCAAAGAGGAAAGGCATCCAGGCAAGATAAATTCCTTCTGCATGCTGATCGCATTAGAAATAAAGACAGCAGTTCAAAAAACCTTGCGTGGCATCCAGATGCCGCTGCTGGCATCAAATCTTCCACAGTCCAACAACAGCTGGCTCTAGAGCTGACAGTCATAGTCCCAATGCAAAGCAGAGAAGCAAAGAGAGAGAAGGGAGGGTGAGAGAGAAGTGAGGTGGCAACTCACTGCCCAGCTGGCATCCCTCCTTTCACACAGATACAGATGTATTTGTTGCTAATCTTTGACACTCATCTGGAAGTAAAAATCTTACATATAAACTCATAAATAAATAAGTTTGATGCACTGGTGTACCAGGGCCAATATCCTTGAGAAGAATAGCACCAACACAACACTCATTGCTCATGTAGGCAAGGGCCATTGAAGACAATTAATTAGAATACTTAAATAAAAGAGCCAAAACCCTCTTTTCAGGCTTTCTCTGTTTCTGTGGTATTATTTTTAAAAACGTTCACTGCTCGTTTCATTTCTAAAGTGATCACTTACTGAGGTTACCAAAATCACCTGAACACCTGCACTTCTCCTCCATTTGAAGCAGCTGCCCATTCTGCTGCTGACACTGCCTTCAGCCCCATAGCATGGACTGTGGGCACTGCATCAAAAAGGGGACTTAGAACCAAATGGTTGTTACCTATCAAGAAATGGCAGGCAACCTGAAGCTCTCCCATCTTAACCATGCCCAGGGGTTGCTCACAAGGCAATTTGGATGAGATTGTATGCAAAATTAAGACAGATCATCACCAGTAGCCAAAGGTCATCTGAAATGAGAAGGTTATAGAAAGAAAATGTCAAGGGCAGGCAGAGCTGGAGCACAGTCTAGCCAGGGGATCTCGGGCCTTTATTAACACTATCAACAAAGCTATTCCTCAGGAGAGAGGTATGCTTGTTCTTCCTATGGGAGTGGACTGCATTAGTAACAGGATGGATGTTCCTCTGTCCTGCATTCAGCAAGAGATGCTGTGAACACTTTGTTCCTGGCAAGGTCCCTAGTGCTCAGGAGACTGAACAAGAAAAGAATACAACAGCTACAATTTCTCAGTACTTCATTTTCAATAACATCTCTACTAACATTTCCATTAGGATCCTGATATTCCTCACAGAACTGTAGCAGGCCAAAGGTTTGGCTTGGCCCAGCACTGGGTGTCCAGCACCCAGAGGTACTTGGAGAAGGGCACAAGCATGCAGTCACAGCACATAGATGTGGGATATGCTCTCTGCACCCCACCAAGCTGCAGCACAAGCAACCCTGGTGACCTCCCTGCCACGAGTCCTGCGCCATCAGAGGTGCAGGCTTGCCAAGCAGGGCACTCGGTTTCACAAACCCTGCTTGGTGGTTATTCTGGAATAGAGCAGACTGAATGTCCATTAGCACTTTGAGCACACTACACATGCTTCTGAGAAGCATTCTCGGATAGTTTCACATAAAATGAATCCAGCTCTGAGACTGTTCCTGTGGGCAAACCAAAGCAGAACGTGATGGATCAGGCATCTCTGTTTCTGTTTTTTGTTGCTTTTGTTTTTTTCACCTCTCTGTTCTTTCTCTACGATTCCAAAAAAATCTATTTGCATCTTTTGCAACTACTGAACCACGTTTATACACAATTAACCTGCTGTAAGTGGATGATCTCATCCCTAAAGTGTAATTATCTATGCTTGCTATCACCAGTGCAAAATTAAACATCAGAAATCAATATTCGTTTTTTCCTCTTTGTGCCTAACTTTTCATTTTTTTTTAAGGACTAGTCACAATTATGGTCAAATACGTCCCTTCCCAAAAAACAAAATTAATCCCTCCCTCAGCTTTTCTTTCAACATTCCAGATCACCAGTGAGCTTCAAATGAGCTACATACTTCAAGTAAGTGTACCAGAAGAAGATGTTCTTTTCCTCCACTTCACAGAATAAAAAAATTTATGGTTGGAGGCACTGGGCAAACCAAAGTCAGTGTTATGAAAAATGGGAAGAGTAACTGATCTCTTATGAAGTTCATTAAAAAAATTAAGTTTGATTGCTGGCAACTCCATAGGATTGAAAAACGGTTCTCTATGCTACTGAGCAAGTTTCCCAAGCTTAACCTGAATCAAGCTAAATAATCTAATCCTGGAAACAGTGGGCTTTTGAGGCAGACAGAACACATTTGGGGTGTTCCCACTGCCAGGGAAACCTAGAGTAAAGGGGTGAGGTAAGCTGGTCATGCAGGCTGGGCTGTTTGGAGGAGTCCCAGTCAGAGCTGATAGAAATCATGTGTGCTGGCTCACTAGCACTTTGCTTGCTTCAGTGGCATTTATTTGGTCTCTTGACCAAACTGGACCTACATAAAAGATGCTATACATCATCCCTGGCCAGAAATGTCATTCTGCCAAAACTATGTAAGCTCTCTAGTTCTTATTCTGTGTCCTCGGCAAAATAAACACTGCTGCTACAGATACAGTGTAGCAGTACAAGACCTGGGGGACCCCAACAATACAGATGACAGTATGCATCATCATGTTCCATTAGGGGTGCTAAGACTAAGGTGAGGAACAAGAAAAGGGTCAGGAAACCCTGGCCTCCATGTCAGAGCACCTTTCACCTCAGGCCTGAACAACACCAGAGATGGAAATGTGGTGCTCAGTGAAGTCAGCCAGCAACCTCATCTAGCCAAGCATCCATCAGAGCCTGTCTTGCTTTGATAAGAACTCAGCATCACTAAACTGCTCTAAAAACTTCCACTTACTATGTGCTTCAAGCTTTCTAATAAAGTAACATTTTTATTTTGGATCCATTCTAGCAAATGAATTCAACGCTCTTTAAAGTATTTCTCTGCTTGCATTCAGTGATTTATGTGCGTGATAGAGAAGAATCCTACAAGACTTCCCTTCCTTTTTCATGACTTGAAAAACTCCTTCATGGTTTTAGCCCAGAAATAACAGAACTATCCACAAGCTAATGCTGATATAGCTGTTCTTTAGACTATCCCAGATTTTCTTCTCTATTTGACATTATATACACAGAAAAGAAACATGGACAGATACATTAAAATGTACTAAATTAAGGAATTACATGGAAACAGGAAATCAGTTTAAATAATGGAAACAAAATGTGGTAACATCAAAGCAAAGCCCAGAGCAGGAAGACAGTTGATTCGGCATGAAATTAAACAAATACGCAAGGAATGAGGCCTCCAAGAAGGTCCAGATTTCATCCAAGGATTCAGGTTCAAAGGGGAGGCAAGGTGGCAGGGCAGGGCCCATAAACCTCACACCCAAGGAGGGTAGGAGCAGGCTATAAACAGAGAGAATAAAAAGCATCTGGCAATATCCTTAGAGCACTAAGAACAAAGCAGACTGACTATTGGTTGCAGTCTGCTGAACCAGGGCCAAGACTTAGAGATTGCAACAGATTAATACCTCTACCTGTCATCTGCAGGATGCTTTCTTTTGTGAGCTGGGATCCAAGGAGACAAAAAACTAAAAATGAAAAAGCTTCCATCTGCTCAATTTCCCATTTCTGTAAATCTCCTTGGGAAAAATTATTGCAGATCAGTTTCATTTCAATATAGATATGAAAAGATAGGGTTTGAGCGAACAAGTGGGAAAGAAGTAATCCAGTATCTGGATGGAACACTGGACCTAGCTCACAAAGCTGATGACCAACAAAAACAGGAGAAGCAAGGGCAATAAGGAAAGCCAACATAAAACACTTCTTGAGTATTCCTGGCATGGCTCTGGCTGCATGGGAGCGTGAAGGCTTTTGATTAGGTGCCCAATTGCTATATAAAAATGATTAGAACTTTAATGAGAACTTAGTGCACTGTACCATAAATGCCAAAGGAAGATAAAATACGGCTACATATATTTTTCTATCATTTTGTTAGGAATATTTATTTTAAAATTGTATCAGCCAAAAACAAACAGCTGTCCTGAATCTCTTCCAGTACATGAGCAATCTCTAATATTTACCAGATTCTGGATTTGCCTTTAGAGAAAAGGAGGGAAAAAAAAAGCCCTACCCTTTGCCACAAGAAGTCTTATGCAAAATGCTGTCACCTCTTGCTGCCTCTTCCCTATGTCATGTAGGTAAATGTCTCTCACACTGGGAACATCTGCATCTGATTCAGAGGCTGAAAGACCAGCCTGACATTTCTGGCAGATAGAAATGGAGTTGATCCCAGGACAAGCAGGTGATTTTTCCCAGTCTGCAGCACTTCACTATGGCACTGCTCCCTGCCAGCTGCAAATGATAGCGTCAGAATTAAGGTATTACTCGATCTTGTTCATTTTTAGAACTAAGTCAATAGTTACTTTATGTTAGGAGCCAAGAGAGCTTGAGCAAGATGAACTTGACCGATCAGTACAAAATATATTCATCATTTTTTTAATGTGCATTTATTTAGATGCCTACCTGTTCCTTACCATTTTAGTATTGAAATGAAATACATTATGCTGAAGCAAATAGCTGTATTAGATTTTGACCTTCACTACTTATTCTCCTTAGTTAATTTGTTGCATCACAAATGTAAAAGATCATGTGTTTCAGCATGTATTTAAGCATTTCTGACTCATACAGCTAAACTTCTGCTTTAGCAAATTATATCTGTCAGAAAAAGAAAACACAGTAGAATCTCATTTTTCTCTGATGAAAAACCAACTCTCTTACAAAAATTATGCGATGTCCTTTCCACTTCCACACAATAGAATCGTAGAAATGATAGTTCCTTTGATAACAGTTCCGGCCCTATCCTGCCAACACAGCCTGAACACCCTTTTTCTCCAAGATTTTTCTTCGTAGTACTCATTCAGTTTTGTGACAATTTCCCAATGCTCTTCTCTTGACCACCACACCAGTGCTTTCAACATACTATTTTCCAGGAATGGTCTTCAGATGACAGCAGATATCTCTTCTGCCTCAAAGTTAAACCTCTATGCCAGCCAAAAGGACAGGATTTGGGAAAAATCGAGGCTCTCAGGTGGTTTATAATGCCCCACTCACATTTTCTCTGAATAAGAGAAGATCAGTATAATCAAACATTCAGAAAGGTTTCATCCAGTCCTATAACATGCTTTCTATTCCAGATACAACATAAGAAACCCAGGGAATAAAATGATCAATTTTTCAAGCAGGCTATATATTTAACATCTAGAGCCCATGTCTAATACAAATTAGTTAATTACAAATTAGCTCATTTGCCTTTAATGCATTTAACTTTATAGTTTTAAAAATCACAAGTTCATTTATTTTAGCCACAAGAAGCTGAGGTTAATGCAGGAACAGCTGGCCTCATTGGAGGTCAGCCTGAATGATCATGTCCTGAGCTTGCCTTATGATCTATGATTTTATTTTGGCATGGAGCATAAATGAATCTGAAGAACACACAAGGGAAGTTTCCTTGCATAGCTGTATTTGAAAGAAAGTAAAATGCTTAAGCCAGATCTGTATATGTGACTATTGCCAGTCTATTGTCAAGCATATACTGAGTTTTTAAAAGTCTCTTCACAAATGTCTCAGATAGGACAGGACTTGGCATAACTCTAATTTGTAAAGCATGTTATTTAATGCTTAAGGATGCGATGTCTCCACTGAGATTTTTCTATGTTATGTTCACACACATTATTGCCCTTTCGTAAAGATAACTTGGTTTATTTTTGAAATACAAACTTTGTACAAGGAAAAAAATAACATTAACTGGATTTCCTGCTATCTCAATTCCAGTGCTAAAGGATACAGAGAAGTTGAATTGTAACACTTAAGTATGTGGTAAGATTTAGCAAACATGGTGGGAGCTCGGTGGGATTTGGATTTCATCAAATTAGCTGTGCTCATAATAAACACTAAAATTTTCCTTGGCATCCATAATGCAATAACCACCTTTCTCCACCATGCATTCAAGTAATCAAAGAAAGCTTAAGCTCAGTTAAATGTACTCTGGATTTTAGGAAGCCACAGCTCCTAGATAATGCAATAATGAAGTGTGTGGGATGTCTGTAGCGTTGTGGTTGGACTTCCTGATCTTTAAGATCTTTTCCAACCTGAGAAATTCTATGATTCTATATGCAACCTTCTTCTCCACTTTTGAATGAAGCAGTGGATTCCTACTAATCAAGCACATACCATAAAAAGGAAGAAAAAAACAGCCATGGAAGAGTTTTTAGAAAATAAGATCAGAGACCAAACAGCACAAAAATTAAGGCAAACTATAAAAACTTCAACTCATTATGGCCTTAGTCATACAATAGATAAAGCTTACTGATTTATGTCAGTTGACGCTACAATGCTGGCACAGAAAAGGCAGGCAGCACAAGCTCTTTACCATTGCAAAGGTTAGCAGATATTTCTGGCAGCAGATGCACAAGGAGCAGGGCACAGAGAAGTTTCAGTCAGTTTTGATATTTCTTTATAGAACCCCACCATCACAAGCCTATAAGCCCAAATATGAAGGAAAGCTAACCTGCAAGTATTACAGATTGATTATTTGCTATTAACTGCTGAAAGCCAGACTACACTATTTGCCTGTGGAAGAGCCATAGGCATCTTCTACTCCAAATGAGAATACTGTATTCAGGACACAAAAAAAAAAAAAAAAAAAAAAAAAAGAGAGAGAGAGACTTCTGGCATAATATTCTATCAGGAAGCTGGTAAAATTCACAGCATTGTCTGCAATAAGTGTCCTGTAACAACCCCGTGTATTTTGAGCTCCTTTAAAAGAGTGCCTAAATCAGGATCGAAGACAAGTTTCACAGAGCATCTTTTGTAGAAGCTAAAGCAGGGGCATAAAGAAATTGTTTTTGAAGCTGGTAACGTTCTCTGTAGGCTGCTGATTTTTACAATTATTTTGAACTATGCATCTGCCAATAAGAGACTCAAAATTGTTTCAGTTATTATAAAGAGCAACATGATTAAAAAATGTCAGCAGAGATCTAGGACCCAATTTCTTGATTCCCTATTACCTATTTCATTAGAGAACCACCAAACAAAATTACTTCAGAATCACAAGACAAACAGTTTTTTTAACATAACTGTAGATGTCTGTGTTTATTTAATATTCAGAAACATGATGGATTCCCACTGGATAAACTCATTACTGCAGGAAGGTGGATGAACCACTGCAAAAGTGTCCAGTGCAGTCCCCTTATGCTCTTTCTTTGCTGCCTTTTTGGGTAAGCTCTGTGGGACAGGCAGAGCAAAATAAGTCCTGGTGCCTTCTCATCTGGGAAGATACAGAGCATAACACTAAACAGGCTCTGAAAGCTGGCAGCTCCTCCTTCTCACTCCTGCAAAGCCTCATGTAGCGTTGGCCTATACTACTTGAGAGCACAGTTAGAAATACAGATTTTGTATACATGTGAATGTTAACACACAGACACACATGTATAAGTAAGCATATCAGATGGAGCAACAAGCTTCTGCAATTAAAGATATTTACATTACAGTTTTCATATTTCCTCTGCTGTGAGCATCTACATTATTTAGAAACCAAGACCATTCACATAAAAATCCCACAGCTGTTGTATTCGGAAAGTCATTTCTAAAACATCATGTTAGCGTTACAGTTCTGTAGAGAGCATGTGTCATCTCTTCCAGTATTTAGCTATAAAAGTTTTCATGGGAAAGCTTGATTAAAATTCGTGGATTGTGTACTCTTTAAAACTGCTTATTTATTATAAAGACATTTGTGTCTTTACAAGTGGTGATGACATTTGTTAGGTGTCCTGGTGTTACACTGTTTTCTTCCTCACGACATTGTGAGACGCTTTATCACTCAGGCTTGATGCTGAGAGCTGGAACAGGACTTTGTGTGCACTTATTTTCTGTGTGGTCCTGAGAACTGGCTGTTTAAATATCAGATTAAGTATCAAAGAAAGAGGTTTAACAAAAAAAAAAAAAAAAAAAGTGTTCCACTCCAGGAACAAAAAAGTGAAAAAGAGAGCAAAAGAAATTAGTCACATAAGTACTATTTCCCAAGAAAAACTGAATCTTAATCTCACTAATCTTAATCTCACTAATTTTACTGGCACTCAGGAGATGAACATTTGTTTCACTTCTGTTATTTATGGCATATTACAATACAGTAATGAAAAAATACTTTAGAAGCGTCACCAACTTTAAGACACCTGTCAGAATATTGACAAAATACGAAATATTACTTACATAGAAAACATACTGCCATCATGGTCTAAAGGCTTAAAACAGAACAGACCGCATCATGTCATTAGTCAACAAATTGCAAAACCTCAAAGGAATGATGCTGTTTATCTTAAGCAAATGTGAGTAAAAGCTTTCCACAAAACTAGGTTGTTGTTTGTTTTCTGTAACACACACCGTGTGGGGAGGGTTTGGATTGATCTTTGTCAGCAGCAGATGTCCAGCAAGGAAAATATCCACTCTGTGGTGAGCACTGGCTAGCAGAAGATCTGTGCTTATCGTCTGCTGCCCACACGGCTTTGTTCCCAGATCTCTGCATGGTACTCCTCCAACTGGAAATACCACAGAGAAAGCATGAGAGATACCCCACTTGTCATTGGAAAAGCCATCTCAGGATGAGAGGCAACAACACCAGCCATATTTTCTAGCTACTAACAATATCCTAGTCCCTCGTTGCTATAATGAAAGTAAGTGCACTGATTTTTCTGTTAATTTGCTTCTAAAGCTCTGGAGGCCCTTAAGACCAGATTGGATGGGGCCCTGGGCAGCCTGAGCTGTTGGGGGCAGCCCTGCTCATGGCAGGCGTTGAGGCTGGATGGGCTTTGAGGTCCCTTCCAACCCAAACTGTCCTGTGATTTTATCATAATGGTACAATATGCCTTTTCTCAAAATATATTAAGTCTATAGATACCTTGTACATTCCTTTTGGAATGGAAGAATGCTTGTTTTCTAGCACTATAAAGCTATCTTTATAGCAGTTTGATTATCTCTTGTCCTAATCTGAGGGAGTCAGCTCAGAAGTGTCCTTGGTCTATGCTCATTAACGGAGCTCCACTGGGGCTAAGGAAGCTAGTATGGGATGATACGGTTTTGTTCTTCTTTTGTTTGCTATTTGGATCTGACTTAATAAATTGTAAGCAGAATGACTTGTAAGACAGAAACATGATCTCAGCCTAAGCAAGATCCCCAGAGCTTCTTAGCTGACTCTTTGGTGGTCCTATACAGATTGTCAGCTTCATCTCTTTCTACCTCAAAATGGCAGCAAGGCAAGTCTATCGCATCACAGGAATATTGGAAAGATAGGTTAATGAATATTTTTGAAGGATTGTAAGGTTGCAAAATGTCACAGCAGTACAAAACTGCGCGTATCATAGGATGGTTTGGGTTAAAAAGCATTACAATGATCATTGAGTTTCAACCCCCCTGCTAAGTGCAGGGTCACCAACCACCAGACCAGGCTGCCCAGAGCCACATCCAGCCTGGCCTTGAATGCCTCCAGGGATGGGGCATCCACAGCCTCCTTGGGCAACCTGTTCCAGTGCATCACCACCCTCTGAATCAAAAATCTCCTCCTAATATCTAACCTAAATCTCCCTGTCTCAGTTTAAAACTATTCCCCCTTGTCTTATCATGATCCACCCTCGTAAAGAGCCATGCCCCCTCCTGTTTATATGCTCCCTTCAAGTATTGGAAGGCCACAATGAGGTCTTCCCAGTGCCATCTTTTTTCCAAGCTAAACAAGCCCAGTTTCCTCAACCTTTCCTCATAAGAGAGGTGTTCCAGCCCTCTGATCGTCTTAGTGGTCCTCCTCTGGACTCGTTCCAAGAGGTTTGCATCTTGTGCTGGGGGCCCCAGGCCTGAACACAGTCCTCCAGATGGGGCCTCACAAAAGCCGAGTAGAGGAGGACTACCACCTCCCTCTCCCTGCTGACCACTCCACTTTTAGTGCAGTCCAGAACACAGTTGGCCTTCTGGGCTGCAAGCATACACTGCTGGCTCACATCCAGCTTCTCGTCCACCAGCACCCCCAAGTCCCTCTCCATAGGGCTTCTATGAGGTATTAATATTTGCTAATGACCTATAATTCATTCTTCAACCTACAATAGGGTCCTACAAATATTTCTGAGCATATGGACAGGCCATATTACCTTCATCAAGAGCAGACCCCTAACACAGTCTTTTCTTTCAGCTTGGGCATTATAAGAGTAGCTCCTACCTTTAACTTTTTCTTATACGTGCCTTTCCAGTAAATAGATTTCATTTAAATTTGTTTTTGTAGCGATCAGCTGTAAGTAGTCATAATACACAAAAGCAAGCTTTCAAAGCTTTTTTGATGGATTCCGAATTTTCTTCAAATAAATATTCAGAAAACTTCAAATATTCAGAAAAGACATTACTCCTCTGCAATTATAATAACTTTTACCTGATGCAGTTACTTCAAAACTCAGCTATTCCAATCCTAATTGTATACAAAGCCAAAACTGGAAAGGACTTTAACAAAAGAGCAGTTAATGTACTGTAACTTCACAAAACTTGGAAGAACATTATTTTCTGCAACGCTTTATAGTTCCAAGCATATGTTTCTGTTGTGATATTACCCTTCCTCGCGTCTTTTTTTAACCCTAAATTATTATAGTCATTTAGAAGAACTGTAAACAGAAGAATGGGAAAAAGAATCAAAAAATGTGGGAAGAAGTGAGTGTGCTTCTTCAACTAAGGCTATCTAGCTGGAATGGCCTTAGAGGACTTCATAAGAGGGACTTCATAACAGCTTAAAAACTTAAAGCTGTTTATTAATCCAGCTTTGTGCTCAGATAAGGTGGCTGGAAATCACACAGCCGTGACCAGATCCAGGCAAGGCTTCCTGTGCATCTTCCCAGGAGGATGATAACAATGAGTCAGCCCATAAGAAGTCGGTGTCGCAAGAACCATCCTTCTTTAGAGGGACAGGAGGCCTCAAGAGTAGATACTGAAGATACCAAGTTGAAAAGGAACAGATCTGAGCTCTGAACTAGAAGTTTCACTGTAGTACTGTGCCAGACATGACATCATTCTTGAACTACAAACAAAAGCTAATAATAGTATCTGATCTTAATTTGGAAAACAGAATTTTTCTTCGTTTTTTGGAGTCTTACCAAATTTGAAAGATCCATGTAGCCACCCCAGGAGAACATCCATATGCCTCTCTAGCTGCCACCAAAACAGGTTTCATACTGCTGATAGAAGCCATTAACTGCTCTGCAGCTGGTGAAGCATCCCAGAAATATTGAAAAGTTTCTGTTAATTAGCAATGAAAAAAAGCCCATCCATCAATGAGGAAAAATAAAAATAAAAAAAAATCACCACTTGGCCAAATTCCAGCATTTTTAATTTCAGTCCTGTGTTTTCTGTGGTAGAAAATTAAATCCTCAAAGTGTTTTCACAAAATGCTATCAATACGGAAGTCAGAGTGATCTCCTTTTTAGTTTTTTAGAAGAAAACTGAACTGAGCTGGCAGACCCTCAAAGGATATCAGAGCTTTTGACAGTTCAGTTGAGATCCATTTAAGACAGTTCTCAAAGCAAAAAAAATGCATTGAGAAAAAGTCAACTGAGCAAATACTAAGGCCATGAGGCTGTTTCTCCTTTTTCTAACAGTATTCCTCTGGTGTCAATACATTGCTTCCAGCCAACACCATCTTACACACCAAGAGGTACCAAGTGCAATAATCCTCCTGAACTATTTTATTTCTGTGGAATAGGATCACGTACATCGACAGCTACTACGAATCAAATAACCCTCAGCATTGTAATCATGGTCTCACACATTTAGGTTGCAGAAAGTATTTAGGTAGGTCAGATCTGAGGACTACAGTTTATCTCAGTGCAACAGATCACTGAGATTTGAAACATCTGCAAGCAATCCCAGCATTATGTAATCTATACATAAACTATTCTAATGTCAAGACTGGCTCATTGTCTCAGTCTAAATGTTGGTATTTAAGTTTACATAGTTTAAAGGCTCACAACTGAGGACTTGCAATGAAGCAGCACACCTTTTAGGTGACGCTGTACCCACAATTCTGGCTCAGAGCTGTTTCATCCTACAGCACAACCAACCAGTGCAACAATCTAATGAAGTCACCTCGGACCACTTTCATTTTGTTTTGGACAGGCGGCCTTACAAATCCCTGCTAAACATAAAAAGAATCATGGTTTAATGTCTAAAAGCTGCTCTACCTTTTATCCTTTCCTTCAGCTGAAGTCACAGATTTAGCCCACGGGCCTGTGCTTTAATTTGAACCAAGCACTGAATACTTCAAGTTCTAAAAATACATCCTAAACTCAAAATTTCTAACAAGCTTAGCACTTTCCTTTAAGTTTTCATTCTATAAGAGACCACTTGCAGTGAAGCAAAAAATAAAAATCAGAAAAAAAAACCCCAACAGTACAAAACCAGACTCTAGCAGGATGCTAGATGTATGAGAACAACTATTAAATGGTAAAAGATCACAATGTGCTCTGCTCCTTTTTCCTTGTTTCTGTGTACAAGGGGTAGTCTCACTGCAAAGCATATAGCAAGTACAATGAACATAGTAGAAAGGAAAGATCTATTAATCTTACTGTTCATGAAATTGAACTTCTAAGACACACGCTATGTTAGAAGTACCAGCATCCAACAAAAGTAACTTAATGACTCAGGGTTCAGCCTGTTTAAAGCACTTTAAAGAAATCTTTATCAAGCAACGGTGGTGGGACAGAGGGTGTATGACTCTAGTGCAGCACCCCTGAGGGGAACTGGGCCAGGGAGCCAGGAGAGAGCAGGAGCTCCTTCCCTCCTGACCCAGTAGGGAGTGGAATCCCCCAGCAGCCAGACGGCTACAATTCATAACTTCATCCTGACAGCTTTACAGATCAGGCTGAAAAAGAGCTAACGGGCCTTAAAAATCTACCTGAAAGGCTGGAGCTGGAAAATTTGCTTTAACTGTTCCCTTAGTACAATGCTTTTGTCATTTTAACTTGCTCAGTGGCTCCATTCCATTCCTGTAAATCTGTGTTTTCAGGAAACATGCTTTTATCATTAAATCTTCTGAATGATAAAGCTGACTCAGAGTAACATGACACACACTAAAGCCTCTTTCTTTCAGGGTTTTGAACCCATTTTTCCAGAGCAAACTGGTCACTCACTTTGTTTCTAGTTCAGACCCTCATGAAAGCCTCCCAGCAACCTCCCACAGGGGTGCAAGGGTTTGGCTGCTGCTTTTAACAAGCCTTCTGCAAAGGCAGCTCACCCTCTCTGAGGAGCATGAAGACAGTGGTAAAACATCCCCCACTTTGTATAGCAAAGGGAATCTTACTGATGCTCAGCTCTCCAAGAGAAAAAGGCAGCAGGTGAGCATCTTTTATGCACCTAACCAACAGGTACCATCTCACTACTTCATTAGGTGGGTGGAGTGGGACTGCACCTCAGGGCCTGTATGCCCAGGAGCCACCAGCCACAGGGAGCCAGAGGAAGCTACCTGCTGAATTGAATCACATTTATACAAGGGCTGCACCAAAAGTAATGCCTCCTTGCTTATTACATCAGCCCACAATGTCAGAGGCTGATGTTTGTGGTATGCCAAGTAGAGGCTGAACCTTCCCACCAATATTCTGTTAAATGTTGTTGTGTGACAGACGGCAGCAGAGGAGCAGTCTGACAAAATGGCATCTGACATGGAAATGCAGGTGAAGCAAAAGGGGAGAACTCAATCTCTACGTGCAGAAAAAAGGGCACTCACTGACATTCACCCACACTTACTGAATGTTTCTGGAGACCAAACAGTGGATGTGAGCACAGCGTGGGTGAAGTGTTTCAGCTGCGGCAACAGCAATGCTAGATACAAGCCACGTTCCAGACTGTTCATGCACAGCTGTTTCAACACAAAATGAAGAGATCTCAATCAACTCCTCTACACTAGTTGGCTAATGGTGGTGACTGTGTGGAAAAATAATTTTGTAGCTGAGAATTTGCTCTATCAAGTAGTGTTATTGTGCTTTTTCTATCCACTGTAGTTTCCATAGAAATAAGCAGGAGGCATTACTTTTGGAGTAACTTCCATATATGCATGTGTGATCAATAAGCATACAGATGTCATAAAGGGTGATCCACAAGTAGACAGAGAAGTTAGACTAGTAAGATTTTCATGTTGGAAAAGACAATCAGAGAGAAATGGAAAGAGCTCACCGGTTTTGCAGGCTCACAAAAACCTCCGCAGGGAGCAACCTCCAGAGAGAGATCCTTCCCCCGTGGCAGTCAGCCCTTAAATTTAGGATCTAGGAGAAGTGGAGCCAGGCTCCACCCCTTCTGATCACACAGCTGAATTGCCTTCACCTGTGTTCCTGCAGCTGACTCAGTGCTTGCCTCAGGTGATCAATCAGAAGTTCAGGCCGTGATTCAATAGTTCCAATACAATGTACAGTACACAATATTGTACATTTTTGTATTTTATTTTCTTCTTAATCAGTTGGAGAGGAGCAAGCTCAGCCCCTCTACGATGCTCACCTTTGTGTGAATGCTGTATCCTCTGTCCATCAGTAGCTATGTACACATATGCAATTTAATATATATAGTACATGCTCACCTATCAGGCAGCACTCTCACCTTAGTTATTATATTCTGCCCTCCTAATCCTGCTGACTCTCTTCAAATGCTAACTTCAGAATGTTTTCACAAATCACAAATACAGCTTAAAATGTAAAGTGTTGTTGGAAAGCATCAAACAGTTCTCCTGAGGACTGCATCACCAGATACCATACTTACCATAAAATGCTTTTCTGCAGCTCTGCATGATATCCCTGGACCCAGCTGACAAAGTCTGATGTCTGCAGGAGGCTTTAAATGCCTTTACACTGCAATTTGCAATCCAAAAAGCTACTTACTTCATAACATCTAAAATGCTTACAGATCCTTTTTTCAGCATCTGAAAGTGAGCAAAGACTCATCCTTTCAGTGATGCATTCTTGCAAAAAAGTTTTACCACCCTGACCATGTTATATCTGAATGTCGTTAAAAAGTAATAGATAAAGCAGGGAATTGAACAAATTCCAGGTTTTAAAGAAATCTATATATAGATAACCAGGAAAAGTTCAGAAGTTCATCCTTATCAACAAGATACCACAAGCATGAGAAAATTGTTTCCTGTTCTGAGAAATCATTTCAGCTGTGGAGTACAATGAAGACACAGCATAGGCAATTAAAACGACAAAGACAATTTACTCACTGGCTCAAAAGGGATGGGAAAAGTCTTGGAAAAATCAATGTGAGGAAACAGTCTCCAGTCCCAAGATCCTGAGAGTGAACTGCACTTTAGAAATCAGAAGTTCTTGTTAAGTACTTAGGTAGCTCTTTTCACTGCAGTATAAAAATAGAAGGCTTCAAAATAGAAAAAAGAACAAATTCTCCTCTGTAGGTCCAGCCTGAAAAAGTGGTAAGCTTTGGTTCTAAATGTTTACCACTGATTCACAGATGAAATAAACTGTACTTTTGGAACCAGAGTCATCTCTGAAAGGGGGAATGCTGAGATCATGCTGCTTTCTTGTGGGAATGGGCTCTTTGGTCCAGCTCCTCAGAAAGGGTTTGACACAAAGTTCACTGAAGTCAGCATCTCTCCCTTATGTCAGATCCAGAGGATTTGTGCAAAGTGGTTTTCATCAACAGAGCAGCAACTCCACAACCAGGCAGGACAGAGTTGATGAGGGCAGTGTCAGTCATAAACACAACCCTGCAGTCTTAAAAAAATAATTTCAGATGTAAGTTAAGTATACACAGTTAGGAGAAAGAGTCCAACTTCATGTGACTGAAGATTTAAACCTGCCATCAAGGCTTACCTCCTGCTGTCTTGTTGCATCTGTGGCTGCCTCTTAACATTGGGAGAAAAAAAGGCAATAGAACCTTCAGTTCTTCCTGGGACCATGCTCAGCATGAGGGGACCCCTTTATAGACAGATAACAGCTCTCCAACATCCTGTTAGAGGAGACTTAAAGCTACTCAAGTTGCTGTGAGAAATATGCTGCTTCCCACACGGTGGCATCAGCCTACACCATGTGCTAATCACAGAACCAGAGGGGTCAGAAGGGACATCTGAAGATTGAGTCTCACCCCCTGCTAAAGCAGGTTCCCTACAGCAGGCCACACAGGAAAGCATCCTGGTGGGTTTTGTATATCCCCAGAGAACGAGACACCACAGCCTTTCTGGGCAGCCTGTTCAGTGCTCTGTCACTATCACAGTAAAGAGATTTTTTCTTCATGTTCATATGGAACTTCCTGTACTCCAGTTGGTGCCTGTTGCTCCCAGTTCTGTAGCTGGCCACCTCAGCATTCATGCTGAGGTTGGCTCCCAGTACTAATTTCCAGTAGTCTAGCTCAGGAGGTAGAAATTCATTAAGTTAGCTTTTCACCATGTATGGTTTGTGTTTTCTTGTTTACATTACGCTTTGCCTTCACAGGGACAAGGAGAGTCAATTAAAGTCACTGTTCTTAAAAGACAGAGTCTGCATGGGTTTCCAACACTAACAGAATGACTTGTATCCAAAATAAAACTGTTAAATGAAATTAGGAAAAAATACTTCACATTTGTAGCAGCAGCATAACTATTGACAGTGGCTTAAATGCCCTGTTCCACATTCTGAAAAATGAACTTAGAACCTCCAGTGCATAACCTTACCTCTATGAAAATTCTCATTTGCCACCCTAAATGGCACAAATAAGCATATGCAAACTACATCTTCCGTACTTCGGTTATTTTTAACCCTACGAAAAATGCAGAGTTAAGGTCTTTCAAGTCAAGGGCACACTGCTGACTTCTGAAGAAATAACTGTGCCTGCATTTCCACGTGGCACAGGATGGGGGAGGACTGTGGACACAGCAGCACACATCCATCACTTCAAGGTGTTGGGCACCGCTGCTTCATCCTGTTCTGGATACATTCATTGGTATTAACCAGAAGCTCAACAGCAAGGGAGAAAATACATCTGTTTCCCAGAAAAGCTTTGAATAAACCCCCAAATTCTATGTTTTCCCTGGGGTAAAGGAGCAGTAAGTTCATGAGAAGTCCCCAAATGTGCCTCATGTCTTTACAGGACAGGAAATCTAGTTAGATACAAATGCTGACTCTCTTGTACACTCAATCCAATGTTTCAGGTCATGTAACAGGCATCTCACAGCTTAGTACTACACTCATTTTCACAGGACAAACCACAGCAATACTTCTTAACCACAATTAATCCCATCCAAATGGGAATGTAATCTGTTTGAATAAATAAAAAGTAAAAAGAAGAGCAAAGCCAAAGAACAGTGAGCTTTACTCAGGGCGGTGTGTCATGGCTAGCTGAGTATCTAAAATTGTGGTTGCATCATTTATACTGCATACTCTAAAGAAGACAAACTATGCCTTCTATGACAACACATATGGATATCTTGTGATAAAGCCCATGGGCAGAACTGATTTTCTGCTGGCTAGGGAGTTCTCTCTGAAGTTACTGCATGCTTATTCCTTCTGTAATTGTATTCGCACAGATACACACGCTCCCATCATGAGTTTTTCCATCTTCTGCAGAATTACCCAGAGTCAGAACAACTGACCATGTGGCACATGGCCTGACTTCTAGCATAACGCATTATCCAGTGATGATCAAATACTGCATTTCTTCATGTTTTTTTAACATGATTGCTCAGGTTTTTTTAAATGGCTGTAGTAGAACATACAGTCATACTCCAACCATTGCTAAGCAGTTGTGTTTTATCTCTAGTTTTCAAACAACCAACCCTTTAATAGGTTGGAAAAGTACTGAGATGCCTCCCAGTACATCTTACAACAGATCTCTGTGCCGCATCCAAACTCCTTGTCTGCCTCCTGCTTGATGGCCTCACTTTACACACCAGCATCTCCTCAGGTGCTTTGGAGGAAGCTTCCCTAACCCTGTGACTTCAATCCTTTACCACATGTTTTAGTGCCCCTTTTTCTCCCTCCCTGTGAATACTGGTGAACTTGCTTGTATAACTGTTCATGCCTTCTCAGAAGAAGTTAAGTGGGAACACATGCATTTTTACTATTCTCCATCCTGTCACAAGAATCTAAATAGCCTGAGGGAAACTGTCCACAGCATTATCAGAATCACTTGTTTGCAGCTTGGCAAGGTTCACGCACTGGCAAGTTCTGGAGCTGTCTAACAGCACAATCTGGAAAGCAGTTCTTACCTCTGCATATTTGGGATAGGAACTCTTGGAGAAATCAAGAGAACTAGAAATATATATATAATTATATACATATATATATATTCTCTACCAGAACTGCTAAAGCATGCATCTTACTCTTTAAGCTATAAAATTGTAGTCTCATTTTTTCAGATCCTGATCTTGTGCAGCTTCACTTACAATTTCTCCAAATAATATCTAAAAGTCATTACAATAACTCATTAATTATGTAACCGTGTGAAAAGAATAGAGCCTCCCTTTTTATTCAGCAGCAATAAAGACACTCAGCAATAATATAGAGCCATTAGTGCTGCTCAAATTTATACAGGCCTCCAAATATGCCTGTAACCAAAGCCTCTTTCAAGTACAGCTGGGTTAAATAAACAAAGGCCGATCACGACTGCTGTAAGCAGCAGTACTCAGCTGAGCTCAGTTGTTGCCTATCCAAAGATCTTGCTGGATGAATATTCAAACAATGCATTCAGCCTCATGACCTTGGACTCTGTTAAAGAAAATTCCACGAGACCTCTGAGGTCTGATCCTCCATGACCTCTCTGGGAAGGGAATGTAGAGATTGATGACCTGAAGGCAAAATGCAACAGCCTAGAGGAAACAGAAACCACACTGAAGAAGAGCTGAGGAGAAGGTAAATAACTGCAAATGGCAATAAAACTTCGACGCATATCACAACCACAGCAGGGACAGGGGATGGGGAGGAGAAGAATATACAATCATAGTATCAAATGACAGCACATAATATGCGAGAGGAAAATTTTATTGAAAAGGGACACCCAAACAGCAGGCACACTGTGAAATGCTGCTGCTGCAGCCAAATGGTTACAGAGCTACACTACAAAACAAGAGGCTACAGTATTGCTACAGAACTGCCTGACAGGCTGTGATGCTTAACACGTTGTTCATTACCTAGAAGAATGAAATACTAAGAAGATACTTTTTTTTTATGAACAACCAGAAGCACAAACTGCGCAAAGACCCTGCCTGAAACAAAGAAAATCTTTTTTTATTCTTTTTCAGTACCAGTGCTTACCTTAGCCCCTGACGGCACAACATCAAGAGGAGAAAATTCTCCTCCATTTTCAGGACCTCTTGCTCTCGGGCACAGGAGCGCTGAGTTCAGTGACATGCATACTCCTCTGTAGACATAGCATGACTGCACAGACGCCCAGGCTGTAGCTGTGCCCATGTGGCCCTGCTGCAGCCTCGGTCTTGCACTTCACTAAGCACAGAGTTAAGCCACAAACCCAAGGTAGAAACCTCCATGTCTCCTGAGCCAGCAAGCTCTCAGCATCACCTTCAAAATATACTCAGGAAAGACCTGTGAGCTACAGCCAAGCTCACACAGCTTTGCCCTGAGGGAGCACAGCATGGCTGGATCACACAGCTGGGAGTGGGTGGAGAGTGAGGAACTCATTTGGTGGATGAAATGGGGATCCCAGCCCATGCTTTCTGTCTCAGAAACCTCCCATTCCTGCCACTTCCTTGCTTCCTCCATGCCTGACCCAGATCTGAGCACACAAGTGTTTCAATGCCTCAAATTAAAAGCGTGACTAACAATTTAGTTCATAGAATCATAGAATGGCCAGAGTTGAAAAGGACCACAATGATCATCTAGTTTCAACCCCCCTGCTATGTGCAGGGTCCCCAACCACGAGACCAGGCTGCCCAGAGCCACATCCAGCCTGGCTTTGAATGCCTCCAGGGATGGGGCATCCACAGCCTTCTTGGGCAACCTGTTCCAGTGTGTCACCACCCTCTGTGTGAAAAACTTCCTCCTAATATCTAACCTAAACCTTCCCTGTCTCAGTTTAAATCCATTCCCCCTTGTCCTATCACTATCCACCCTTGTAAAAAGCCATCCCCCTCCTGTTTATACACTCCTTTCAAATACTGGTAGGCCACAGTGAGGTCTTCCCAGAGCCTTTTATTTTCCAAGCTAAACAAACCCAGTTCCCTCAACCTTTCTTCATAGGAGAGGTGCTGCAGCCCCCTCTATGTGAAAATTCTTACTCATTGTCATGTAAGGTTTCACAGCATATTAAAAGAATTAAAATTAATCAGTACACATCTGCTGATTAAGTTTACAAGAAAGCTGCACCGCTAAACTTGAGAACAAACTGCTTAAGAACCCAAAGGATGCATCACAGTGATAAGCCAGCAAAGTGGCTTGCTTGATCACAAACTATTTTGCTGTTAATGAAGACCATTTTCTTCAGATTGTTCCAGTTCACGAATGGGTTCACTTAAAGGCTGAGGAACAGAATGGAAGATTTTTTTTCCCCCCAAACCTACAAAACTTGGTAGAAGAGGCTAATAACTCACAGCTCTAAAATTCAAAAGAAATGGTAACGAAGAACAGTCCAGTTAGATACTTCCACAGCCCTACCTAAAGGCAATTTTCACGATTTCTAATAAATTGATGATTCCCTAAGTTGCAAATACAAAACACAGCTTGTCTTTAAGCATCCAGCTTACATAACATAGACCAAACATACAGCAGCACATTCTGCAGTTGATTTTCATCAGAAACTCAGTTCATGTGTTCCACGACTGCTCCAGAATGCAAACTGAAGCTCAACAAGTGCAGACAATCAGAGTTCTTTCCAAACATACAGTCCTGATCCTAATTACGATGCAAATTTTAATGCACAGTGTTAACCGATTATCTGACAATTCCCTTGATTTAAAGAGTAAAACGCGGTTTCACTCACTTTTCAGAGCTTCTCATAATGTAATGCAGTGTTATTAAGCAACTTAGTAATACTGATGTGAACTCTGCCTCTTTAACTGAGCTCTAGAAAGACATCACCACCACTGAAATATGACCATGTGCTAAAAAAGATACATAATTCACCATTGGACATACACTCTTTGCTAGAATTGCGTCAGGCTGAACAGCAGAAGAACCAAATTAAGGAAAATATTACACTGCCATTGACACTCAACATGAGAAATAGCTATCAATCAATACCAACTGATCTTGCAATTATACTATGAAATATTATCCAAAACAATTAGTAAGCAAGGAACTTGATTAAGTACAGCTTTAAAAAAAATCAGTGATTAAAGTAACTTTAGCTAATGACTCCTATCTGAAAACCCAAACACAATTTAAAAGGGTGCTGACAAAAATACAACTGTAGATTCAGACAAGCACCGGGCAAGTGGCACAAACTCTGCTATAGGCAGTACATGCCATCCCTAGAATCAGAGAATCACCAATGTTGGAAAAGACCTCCAAGATCATCCAGTTCAATCGTCCACCTACCACCAGTATTTCCCCACTAAACCATGTCCCTCTCTATAACATCTAAATGTTTCTTGGATACTTCCAGGGACTCAGCCACCTCCCTGGGAAGTCTGTTCCAGCACCTGGAACGTAATCCTGAAACAAAAAAAAAAAAACAACCATGATGCTAAAGCATCCAAGCATAAACCACAAATGAATGCATTAGTTCTTTCTAGTTTAGTGCAATTTACTCTTAAGGAAATGCTGGCTGCTATTCACACCTTTGTGTACACGTATATAAACTATATAGGTTTGGCAGTTTTCCCAGTAACTTCTTTTCTTCTCTTTTCCACAGCTAAAGGGCATTTTTGCTTGCCTGAATACCCCCAGCATATGCCTGCAACAACATCTACCTTAGCAGATAAGATGTAGCAAAGTCTGGATGTTTACCTACTTATAGCAGACCAAAAAAAAAAAAAAAAAGCTGTTTGCCAAGAGCCCTCAAAGAAGGCAGCTAGATTTCTTCTGTTGGTCTGTTCCCTACTCCAGGAGGCTGTTTTAGTGCAGGATTATATCACCCTAAAGAAATGAAACCCCTTCTGGAGAGTCATTAGTGAAAGCATTTTCACAAAGACAGCCAAGGCTCCAAAAGCCACCTGGGGACCCCTGGAAGTCTGCAAACGGAAATGGAGAAGAGTCAAGTACACCTTACCCAGCATTGTAATTAGTTCAGCAACTACAAGACATTTTGAGTCATCTCACTGGAGCAGAAACAAGATATGAAAGACATGAGAGCCCATATTTATGCAGATTCTGCTGAAGGAGGTGGAATTTCAGTCATTTCATTTGCAACTTGCCTTTACAAAGCCAAACAAAGCTTCAGACAACAACAAATGACCACAGTAACTCCACATTTCCACACATGTACAGAAATTTAACAAAAGTAATTGTTATTTTCCAACAATTCCCAGAATTTTAACATACTGATGAACCAGATAAAAGAAGAAAAACACAGAAGCCTTCCCTTACATTTGGCACTTGGCAACTGCAATCCCATATGACAAGCCACTTTACAAGAACACAGAATTTGTGAACACTGTACTTAAACTTTTGATGATAAATTTGTTTCTATAACTGACTCTAAAGTCAGGTGGGAAGCAGTTATTTATTTCCCTGAATTTTTGCTGCACGTTGTTGTTTTTTTTTTTGTTTTGCAGCTCTAAACATAAGAATATTCCTCCTGGAACAGATACACAATCACACGCCAAAATGAAAAGCACCTGCAAAAGTCATATGGAAACCAGTTACACGGTATTTTTCTCCTAGTAAACAGAAGAGCCTTGAGGATTTAAAAGATAGAACAAATCTAAATCTTCAGCTAAATGAGCTCCACTCTACAGAGTTCCACACTATGAAGCTCTTTTAGCTGAAGATTTAGATTAATGGAGCTCCTCTGCATCCTTAGGTCCCATGGATTCTTATCCCTATCCAGTGATTCGCATCAAGCCTGTTCTTCCCATTCCTTTACCTCTCTACTTTTACCTGAAGGGAAAGCAGATATAGATAAAAGAAGCAAGATTCACTTGGGGGGCTCCACAGCACACCCCTGTCCATAAAGTATATCAAGATGCACCATGCACATGTTGCAGTTCACCGGTCAATATTTGGAGAAGAGCAGATGGCGGCTAAAGTTCTTTTTCCATACACTAGAACAGCACTGGAAAGAAAGATCTGAAGCTAATTTACTAAACACAAGTTTAAAGAGGACTGTGGAGGAAAATATTATGAATGTTATGCTCTAGAGCTTCCTCAGATGTAAGGCCAATAATGGATCTTTATTTTTGTTATGTTTTCACACGTAGCATTCTGCCTGCCAAAGCCAAATGCGGGAAACATTTTGTCCTTCATTTGGAACACACACACTAATTATTCATGCACAAAACAACATGGGCACATATGAAAAAATATTCATGATTTTATATCAAGGTAGTTCTTTTAAATCTCGCCTTTTTACATGCATGTCTGTTTCAAATGTCAGCATCAAATTTATAGCAAAACATCCAAATGAGTGATGCCCTTCAATTCAAGGGACATTTCAAACTGTACATTCACACATATCAGGTTATACAGCGTCAAAATAAAGGCGCCAAACTAAATAAGATAAAAATCTTGGTGTGAATTTGTTCTACCCTATACATTCTGTCATTCAGATATGCATAAAATTGGTGCTTTTAAAACCAGTTTTCTCTTTTTTATTCTTCTTTCAGTAGGAGAGGTTGACACTATAAGATTACTTTCATACATCAAGACAAAGTAATTCACATCCTGTTGAATGCTCCTTCTAACATGGATCACATAACTTGTCAACTTCCAACATGGGAGCATCTAAGCAAAAAAAATCCATACACCACACAAAAATTATCAGAAATAATTTTTCTTGGATACTACGTTCTAACTGCATTCATCTTTTAATTCCTCATACGCAAACAGCATTATAGATGTACAATAATCATACACACTTGGCATTTCTCTCATTCAGTATGAGTAAGCATCAGATTAAGTTGTAAGGATGAACACGCTTCCTAAATAAGTTCTTTCATCTCCCATAATATGAATGAACATTTTTGTAAGGATCTCCCTGTGTCACTGAGTGTTCAGCCCTCTGAAGAACAAAAAACAGTGAAGTGAAAGAAGTCTCATAATTCAGTAAGACTGGGCACACAGAAAGTCTTGAAAGGAGGCAGAGCATGTCTTACATGCAAGGTTACTAGGAGAACCACACAGGGACAAACTGGTGACAGGCAAGGAATTGTACACAGAAGTACAACATAGCGGTGATTGATGGGACAGCTTGGAAAAATACTCACACCAGCAAAATATTTCCAGAAAGATGTTTAAAGAAATATAGTAAATATGAAACAGTGTCAAGTAAAAACAAATCAGGTCCTTATCTTACTGCCACAGTTGACACTGTATTACAGCTTCCCAGCAGGTGCTCATGTTAGATTAGGCATAGTAAGATCTAATAAATACAGTTCTCCCTACTATGGGAAGGCAAATTAACTGAAAAAATAAACGCCAATCACAGGCTGAAATAACTATAGTTAGAGTTGAGTGGAGACCTCAAAGTCCTGACAGACAGCATTGCACTATGTGATTTTTTTATTTAACATTAGTTTTCATTTTACTGAAATAAACACATATATTAAAATTGAGCCATGTGTTGTGATTCCTACAGATGAAAAGTTATACTTCTTCGGTCCCAAAAAAGGAACCAGGGTACCTTCTATTATTTCAGTATAAAAGACAGTATTTCCTTCTTGGCCAACCCTAATTTTGAGGCTGACTTGTTTGTGGCCCTTTTCCTGTTAGGAAGAACATAGTGTTTACACATCTGTTGAAACACTATACTCTTTGCAAAGAAATATTCAATTGATTCCATAAGATGTTGAGTCTTAAATAAGACTATCACTGATAAAGGAACTATGCCAATTAATACTGACACACTGCTTGATGAAGCTTCATGTTAGATAGTCATACCAATCTCGAGGTTTTGGGTTTTTTTTAAACAAAAAAAAAAACAAAAAAAACAAACAGCAGAACTTGCTACAAATGTTTCTGATTTTCGAGCTCTAAAGTTTAGCAGAGCCTAGTAAGGCACCATAAACATTTATTAATACTGCATGCAATCAGTTCTCTCCCACCATATCACAGAATTGTAGGGATTGGAGGGACCCCTAGAGATCATCGATTCCAACCCCAATCAAGAAGATTTCAAGCCCTCTTCCCAGTTTCAGAAATCAATAGGATTTCTGCCTCTTAAGAACAGCCAATTGTATTACTTTCCAATTGAAATTCTTATTTTTTCAAGTAGAGGCTCAATTTAGATGAAATTTATGTTTTAGTTAATTCTAAGATTCACCTGGATAAACTGCCATTTAAGGTGAGGAAATCACTTTAAACCTTACAGGTTAAATATTCACTGCATATCGCTCTTTCTATCCCATGTACGGGATCACACATCTGAGAAAGGGGAGTGTGTGGGTTGCAAAGAATTTGCTTTGATGGAAGGGCAGACAGACTGTGCAGGGCCACAAGCAGTACTGGAAAGATTTCTGTGTTCTTTCTCTCAACATAACAAGCTCCAAGCTGACACAGAAGGCATGATTGCACATGTCGCTTGGTCCCTTACCAAGTGCTTGTTCAGGTGAAGGTAAATCATTAGATCCCGCCTAGTAATGGCTAACTACCAGGGCAAGGCCTGCTGAAAAGCCACTGCTGCAGCAAGGCTGAAAGGCTGAACCCTGAACAAGAAGTGGCTGTTCTGCTCTCAACAACTCACACAAAGACTCAACCAAAACACAGAAATAACCATTTGCCAGGGCAAAAGATACAAACCAATTCATCTTCTCAAGTGACAAGGTCACCAAGAATTAAACCATCCTGAACTTGCATTGCCAAGGAAGATATCTGGCCTACTATGCTGAGAATAGGTATGAGGCTTCTAGCATTTTCATCACATTTTTTCCCCTCTTTTTTTTCCAGTACAGAGAAGCGACAGCTGCACAACCAATTTTTACTGGGGGGGGAAAAAAAAAAAAGTCTACCTTCCATCAAAGCAAATTCTCAGAGAAAAAATGTTTGGAGTAGGAAGGACAACACAGTTGTGGAAGGCAGCAGGATCAGGATCAGTAAGTCTAATGCAAACCTTGGCTGTAACATCCAGCAACCAGAAGCCATTAACCACTACACAAGGTGGAAGCTTGACAGTCCATCTCCAAACAGGTACTGAACTGAGAACATAAAAACATCCATCCAAAAGAAAGCATCACACTCCTGGTTGCCCCTCTCCTCCTGAAAAGGTTCAGCCATGCTCTGGCTGGTGCCCCTGAGGCAGGAACAGGTCTGCAGGTGACTAAGATCTGCAGAGCACTGTGGCAGAAGACCAGCTCACTCTTTTCACAGGGGAATTACAAAAAAAATGATTTAGGTTTACAGTTACCACAGGTGGCACAGCCTGGCTGGTAGAGTAAGAGGTCAGAAGTAGTTAAGCAGTACTATCAAATAGATAATAAACACAGGTGTGCCTGTTTGGGCAGCACCAGAGGAGGCTCAGCACAGCTGCTACACATAAATAGGTGGCAGGCATCGTGCCCAACCTCACCTGCAGCTTTGTTAGAGCACAAGCTCCAAAACTCAGTGTTTTCAGACAGCGTTGCAGAGCTAGGTTTCAAGGCAAACATATGTAAACACCTGTTAGGTGAGCGTTAATAATTCACAGCAAAATGCCAGCTCTTCATTAAGGCATTCAATGCATAAAGAAAACATTGCAAAAGGTACTTGGAATAAGCTGAATAACTTTCAGTCAAAAGGAATTACTACACCTGTACATCCTTTCTCTGCTCTTAAAAAAAAAACAAAAAACAAACAAACAAAAAAAAAAAACCCAGCATTGCTGCTGTCTAGAGTTTCACCTTCTGTACTTAAAACCATACATATTGCCTTCTTCCTTCCTGACAAAGCCATCTCTCTCTGCCAGCTGAAAATACCACAGATGGCACATGTTACCTGCAAGGGCAGTATGTCCTCCTGTCTGCTGCCAGGAGTCAGGGACTTGCCTGGCACATCCTGGGGAGGACACTTCAGCTGTCCCAGGCCAAGGGCTATGGGAGAGCCAGCTGCATTTCCCGCTGGGACACCATAGTCCACAGTGCATCCAGATGTACTCTCCAGCACACACAGCAAATCCTACATCTCTGCTGGCAACGTGGGGTCTGTCTGCTGCCCATGACCAGGAGTTAGAATAATGTATGCTTATATACAAATTTCCAACATGCTGTCTTTCAAATACAAAACCTAGCTAGAAGTCTCAGGCAGACTCCTATCTTCTTAATGGTTTTGGTATTCTCTTTTGTTGTCTTTCCAATGCAGTACTGCTGTATGTACACTCATCCAGAATGCTCTATGAATACTGCTTGGCTTCAACAATCTCTCCCTTTCCTGTATAGCTTTCCATTGAATCTCAGCCTGGTATTACATCAAACACATCCCTACCCCAACTAGTTCCATGCTTCCCATCTTTTTCAGTGACTGCCTACATTCATTCCATGTTAAATCTGGATATGTTAAACCGGGTAAAATCTGTTACCCGGTTTTGTGTTCTGAGAGCTTCATTCCTCCCCTCACATTTTGAAGAAATTCCCCTAACCATCTGCATAAGCAACCCTTTTTTTCCCCTTGACTTAAGACTCACAAATACTCACTAAAGGCAAAACATTCATTTTCTGAGGCCACTAAGTATCACCAAAAAAAGAAAAAGAAAAAAAAATCTTTGTGCACTTCCTGGTATGACTGTATCTGTCTGTCTTGTCTCTTAATTGCTTATATGCAATTCCTGCATTCTGTAAGTATTTTCATGAAGTTAGATACTCATACCCCTCAACCTGCTGCAATCAGAGAACAAAAACCAGATACTCTTATCCCTCAGCTTTACCTTCTTGTCTCTAATTTAGGTATAATCCCAGTTTAAAGCAGTTACCTAACAGCCAAATATAACATCAGCGGGCTGAGTTGTTTCCAGAAATAACTAACTGCATCCTCTCTCCCATCAGGGAAACACCCAGCAGCTCACCCAACCTTCTTTGTCCCACTGTCCTGCTTAGCAATGCTTTGTGGCACAGAGACCCAGCCCTCACCCAGGCACGTCTGTGCTCCTGAGAGATTAAGCATCAAATCCACAGGCTCGCCTGCAGTGCTGATTTTTTGAGCTTTGCCTCTTCCCCAAGCTCGGGCAGCTCCTAAGGAGCGAGAAATCACAGGCCTCCTGCTACTCTTCAGGGGAAAGAGAAAGCATAAGCTAGGCACACTGTAAATAAAGCATATATGCTTGCAGAGGTGGATGTATCCCCAGTTTGTAACAAGAGGGAAGAAGGAAAAAGACAAAAGTTTTATTAGTCTCTGCAGAAAGATCTGTAGCTGCTCCTTTTCTAAGCTGGGAAAATTCAGTTCTATCTCAGTGGTCATGAGAACAACCTCAACTCCCTTTGTTCAAATATTCCCTAAAAAGCCAGGAAGAACAAAAGCAAAGCCAGAAACAGAGTATTTCCAGAGTTGTCCTAATACAAAGCATGGGAAAAAATAATTCAAGTTCAGCGTGTTAGATCCTTCTCTACACATTGATGTTGTGCCAGTTGAACAAAGAAGGCATAAATCACCCATCCCTCCAGTTCTCTGCAGAAGGGAGGTGACCTTGCTTGGGAAACTATTCAGGAAGTGGTACTGGGGGCACCTCACACCGCCTGAATTGTTTGGTGTGGTCAGTGGTGCAGTGGCATACGCCACTGTACAGTTCCTGTGCTGGAATACAAAGCAACATTCCACTGAGTCACCACACAGAGAATTCAAACATGTCTGAGGAGCCTCAGCTGTGCCCACTATAGATTCTACCCACTCTGCTTTAGAGTACTCCATTCTCAGGAAGCCATCTCTTGTAGCAAGGAGATGTTTCCTGGCAGAAGAAAGAAAGAGATGGACAATAAAATGTTGACTTACTGTTGAGAGCTGTACACTGTGTGTTCCCCCATTCTCCCATCAGCTACACGCGATGCAGCTCTCCTGGGCAACTACCGCTTACAGAACATGCAATCACATAGAGATGTGGCTCACAAATGTGTTCAAAACCAAGCTGCATTATGGCTTGTAAAGCAAATAAGGACACTCCACCACCACACAAAATAATCACTGCAAACAAAACAAGCCACAGCAACACAAGCCACTTATCCCACAACATATATGATGCTTTCAACCCAAGCACAGTGCATCAGTACAACAGCTCCCTTGGCTGCACATCCACCTAAGCTCAGCATCCACGAGATCTTCCAGCCATCCTAACCCATCTTTCCCAAATCTTTTCTATCCTTCCCAGCACTGTTTTTCACTCTCTTTGTTTACAAAGGTAGGGCTATAAAATAAATTAGAATAATAATCTCTGGACTTGGGTGAGAAGTCCCAATACATTCCCCACAAGTTGCTTGTTCTGTGCCCTCAACAGGGCTCAGCTATTGCTTCTGCTGTACACCCTCAGTCCTGGAGGAAGATCTCTTGCTCCCCAGTACTTTATCACTGGCTCCAAGGAAAACACCAACCAGACTTCTTGCCTTTCTGCTGTATCTTCCCTAACTTTGGATTTTCTCTCAAGAGGGACCAACAAGAATGCCTCTCTGTAGCATCCTCTGTATCAGTCTTCCACACAAATCTTTCCTGCTCTCCTTGTGAGCATCACAACTAATTCATCCCTTCTGGCTTTGTTTTTATTTGCCCCAGATGCTGCCAACCATATTGCTCCTTTTCCCACTTCTTCCAGTCCATCTGTTAGAGTTCGATCCAGAATAAGAGGAGCTTCTGTTTTTCTACAAATGTTTTGGTCCTGTTTTAAATAAAACGCCCAGACACTAGCACAGCAATATGGTTATTAAGTGACCCAAAAGATTGCACTTCATGAAAGCAGTAAGGAATCCAAGAATATATAACTCTCTGTAGCACCCTCATTTTTTTCAGTTGCAATTCAAGTGATATCTTAAGACTGCTATCTTCAGCCCCAGAAAAGGCATACAGCTAAATGTCACATTGAATGCCAGAAAGTAGGAAGGAAGAAATAGTACAGGAAAAAGTAAGGATAAAAAGTACCTAGAGTGAAAACAATCTCAACCACTTTGGAGCTCAAGGTTGACTTTCCACAGTGATTCAGAAGCTCCTGATGCTCTCACTTATACAGACAACAGTGAGACCCACTCAGAGCATGCAAAGCAGCACAGCAACCCACCGGGACAAACATGGCAGGACTGAACACCCACCTCCCATCCCAGAGGGTCAAGCTGCATGGCAGGCACAGTGGTGATGCACAGAGCAGCTACACTGCACACCTGGGACCAGCGAAATACATGACAGAACAGAGAGGTGCAGGCTGGTAGCAGTCTGAGTTCTGCATTTCCCAGCTATAGTAGCACATCCATAGTAAACCTGTTTGCTAGCCTGAATGTTATCATACTTAGCTATGCACTTCTTATGCTGTTTAATTCTCCTCCTCATCTTTATTTCCTTCTATTTCAGCCATGCAGACATCACACACAGTCCCCATTTTTCTCCTTCAACTTTCTTACCCATTCTAGGAAAAAAAAGCATCCATAAGAACCAGAAAAAGTTACAACTCTAAGCCATCAGGGCTTTATGCTACTGTAGGCAGGATCCTTCTCTCAACCCACTTTCATACTTGGTGTCAGAAGCCTCACAAAGCCTCTGCCAGCTCAACCCAGGCTTACCAAAATCATTTTCCAAGAACAAGATGAGAAGATTCAGGAGAACAGGCGTAGACCAACATTTTTCAGAAGTTTGGAAAATCCCACCTCTGCATTGGAAACAGCAGCAAATTGTCCCCCGTAGTCCTTTCAAAAGCACCATGGAAGCATTTAGTTGAGCAAACCAAATTGGTACCAGCCTTTTCCAGGCTGCGTGGCCCCAACTGCCTACTCCAGTTTAGTTTAGCTTTGGCTGATCCCAGTTACATAACTGTGACCATAAGCTCCTTGGCCGTTGGGTCAGGATCAGGTTCAGATGCTGAAGACAATATAGGCATAAGCCTCCTCCTGCCACACTGATTTTCCTTTGAATCCATTGAAATCCCCAGCTCAAAGCTAAGCAGGATATTTACTTCCCCTTCTTTAGTTTTTTTTTCCTTCTTCTACTGATTCTCTCCCCAGAGTTTTTTATTTTTATAATGTGTTCAGGATAATGACAAAATGAAAGTTAGCAAAGTTAAATTGGCATGGATGATACCATACCATAATTTTACTAAATGCATTTAACTGAAATGTTTTAGGTAGCACATCATCTGGCCTGTCATGAGCATGCTAAGCTAACGCAAAGTAGGGTAGAAAAAAAAAGTGTGTTGCAGAATTCAGTATTTTAAAATCCAAAATAACTCGCAAAAGCAGACAGATCAATCTTGGAACAAGTGTCACATTGGAACAAGTGTCACATTATCCTGCCATTACACACTTTGAAAGCCGTGGGCTCCTCAATGTGCAAGCAAGCTTGATTAAATGGGCTGGCCGCAAACTGACCCAGGAACTCACCACTAAAGCTTCACTACCTGTTGCAATTGTAGCAAGTTCCTGCTGAAGTTCCGCTGTGGTTCTATCAAGATACATCTGCAAATCACTTGCACTTGAGAAGGTTTTTTTTCCGTATTTTTTTCCTTGCGCACAAAGCACTCTATCTCAGTGGCCCTACATTTGTCCTCCTATGTTAGCACCTCTGTCATACAATGCAGCCCTCACCCAGCTCTCCAGACGCAGGCTCACCAGGCCAATTCACCACTCTCAGTCAGCTAGTTATTTTTTTTGTTCCCTCAGCCCAATCTGAAGGGCTCTCGCTCGCCTCATCACATACATACCCTCCACCATTCACTAACTTATCTAGCTGGTCTTCCTCTGATCCATTCTTATGCAGTTCACAACAACTGAGAAATGCATGCTTATTCACACTGTCTCTGTTGAGGCCAGGTTTATGAAGCAAAAAGTCTTTATCGGAGCCCTGAGACTGCAAGTGGAGAAAGGAAGGAAGAAGTCTACATTGTGCAGGGTGTACCACAGATTTTTCAAATATGCAATGTATTATTACTCATTATTCTATTTGAAGTTTTTTTAAAACTCTCAACACAGGTTGACTGCTAACTACATCCCATTCCCTTCATGAATACAGAAGTAAGGCACATTATTTCTAAAGGGAAAAACAACAACAACAAAAAAAAAAACACAAAAAAACAAAGCTTCTAATTGTGTTTACTTAAGTAATTTGTTGCCTAATTCTCTCAGCTGGCTATGGTTTGGTACCTGCTCCCTGGAGCAGTCCACTTTGCACTGTAGTTTGCAAAGAAGCTCTCCCCCTCTGAAGATACAAGCCATACTCCCATGTGTGCTGCTACAAGAGCTGTCATTAGACACATGAGCACGTGCTTGAGGAACAGTAGTGGAGCAGTGAGCAAAAGGAACACCATATTTTGTCACCAGGAATGTTATGAAATAGCCACAAGAAAACTCAAGCATATTGTTCACATTTTGGATGTAGTAGATAGGGTCTAATTTTGGACCGTGAAAATGTAATCTATGCCAATCTCCGTTTTCCCCTTCCCTGCCCCTTTCAACTAACAGCCCTCTACCCCGCCATCCACACTAAATTAACAGCCAGCCACAGCTGACTTCCAAACAGGATGTTACAAAGATCTGGCCTTCCTATACACATATATACTTACAAAAGAAACTGTAGTAATGAGATTGAGACCAAATTATTGTTCAGCATCCTTTTAAAATCAAGAGCAGGGAAAAGAGAAGTGGGGGGAGAGGGGTTTTTTGTAATCTAAAAAAGAACAAATACAATATGTATGATGAGCACAACAAAATTTGAGAAGTTACAGCATTCTTTAGCATCCAGTTCTCCATTTTCATGCAAGTGTCGGCTTCTTCTTGAGCTTATTGTCACTGTACATAAAAACAGCTGTATCACTGCTAAGAGAAGATGGTGAGACCTCTTGGACAACTTGCCCAGAGACTCTATTGCACCTAGATTCTTATGGGAATACAATTCTGAAAGGTTTATTCAATAAATTAAAAGTAATACGTCCTACGGGAAGCAAAAGCCATAACAGAATGAAGTACATTTCCTGTAGGAGGAATATTTTTAGATTTCTAGAGAGAGGCAAATGAAAGCTGAACAAAGTACTGCCAACTGGTTTCTCACCAAATTACTCTCAGTAGGGTGCAACTCAACTAAAATTACCCTTTAGAGAAAAGAAAGAAAAAAAAAAGGAGAAGACTGTGCTCAAAAATGATATTGCTGTAATGCAGCAGTGGAAGAAAAGCAAAAAAAAAAACCCTTGAAAATAGCAAGGGAAAGGTTATTAGTCTTCTTATAAAGTCAATTATAGATGATCAATGGAGGTAGAGTCATATCATTGAAAATCAAATCCAGGGAGCCAGTCCTTTAGACAAGAATGATACTGTGCAAAAGTAGTCTTAATCACACCATACAAAATGAGTGTGTGCATTTGCAGCATGCCTTCCCAATTTATTCAATACAGTCTGAATCTTTCACTTGTTAGCAAAGTCTGTGTTATAGTCTGCACTTTGCTGAAAACCATTTTGCCCATTTATGAGACAAAACATTTGTGAGAACGTAAAGACTCATTAACATTTGGCCAATCCAAACAATACCTGGAGCTACACTAAAGCAGGTTTTAATACAGATTTCGGGTAATGAAAACAAACAAAAAAGATATGTTATCTTCCCTTTTATTGTTTGGCATGAATGTTGATCTGAAAATATATGTAACAAGGACAATGAGAAATGGATAAAAGGTACAGCCAATCTGAGCAGGTCGTCAGGGTGCATGGAACAAGAAATCATGAATGAGCAGGAAAAAAGGAGGCAAGCAAAATCTATCCAAGTCCCATCAGGTGCTCAGTGCTCACAGCATAGTGAGAGGTTCTGCACAGGACTGAGCACTCTTGCACATCCTTGCTAAGAACAATGCTCATAAATCTCACATTGACCTTAAACTGTCAAAAAGTCCTCATGGAGGAATACCATAAAGCTTTGCTTTGAGAAAATACAGAAAGAGCAGCAGCAACTGAGGAGATCCAGAAAATCTAGTTCTGGTCTCACGCCTTGGAAAGTTCATGCAAGCCATTCCCATTGCCAGAACTGTGAAAATGATGACCCAGGGATGACAGCCTTAGAGTGGATAACTGATGTTTCTATTTATGGGCCAGTGACACAGACCTGGCGTACATAGCTCCAAAAGCAAGAACAGGTAGTACTCAACACCTGATTCCAGCATGATGATGTGGTGAGCGCCAAGCACTAGAAGCTCCGTGCCAATAGCCAGAGTGGAACAGGTACAGAACCTTAAACAGGCAGTCTGTAAATACCTTGGAAAAACTGAAACTTGGCCAAAAAGCCTGGGTATACATCTCCATAGATATATAATATTCCTGAAGAATAAGAATAAATAAAAATAATTGAAACTATTTGTAACAGGCACCACTTAAAAACACGTGCAAAACAATAAAGAGGAAATTTTAAAGAGAAATGAACTGAATTAAATTCCTATGACTGAGTGATAGATAACTACACTCTTTGCTCCCTACCTGATATTCTGTTTCAACTAGTAGTATGCATACAAAGTAAGGCACACACATAAGTACTCTGTTAGACTTAAGTGAGAGTAAGAGAGCAAGACTTTGCAAAATTGGATGATGAATATCAGGATCAACTTCTGATGAGGTCTGAATCTTGCCCTTATCTCTCTGTTGCTCCCTTCTGATTTTCCAAAGGTAGATGGAATATTTGGCCTCGTCTTCCACCACCCAAATTACAAACTTCACTCAAACTCCTGAGGAATCCAGGATGTTCAACATATACAGTTTAGAACAGCTTAATTCCAGTGATCCTCACGTTCCCAAACACTCTCATGCTCTCATCACAAAGCCAGAAAATTAAATAGGTGCACCTTCATATTTAATATGGCAGTATTGTTATTACAGTTTTAATTTTCACTACCTTTTCATATTAACACATCCACTCTGCAGCTCTGATACTGATACGATCTAGTTTCTGCCACACCAGAACAAGTATTCAGCCCTGCTTGCTCAGGGCTGGTTTTCATCACCATACTCACATCTGGAAGGACAAAGCCAGATGCTTGACGCTGCTGTGCTGAAACCACCACCATGACACAGAAGAGTGAAGGGTGACCCCTGCAAAGCTCTCCACCTGCAGCTGCCTCAGCTGCAGCACCCATCATACAGGACAGCCTGCACAGCTCCATATGCATCAGCTCCGTCATGAAGTCAAGACAGAGGTCTGAGTTGTTGGTATTTTAGAAGCTGCTCAAGATTACTTTTCAGACTAATTTCTATTATTTCCACAAGTTCCTTTCCCATTACTCAAGCAATGCACACGTGGTGACAGTTCTGTCTGTCCTAGCTGTCAGTTCCCACATTCTCACCAAATGTCCTCAGACGTAATTTAGTTGGGAATGGAAAGAGTACATTTGCCAACTCAGAAATGTTGAATATATTTAGTTACTTCTCATGGCATTCCTCTTCATACAAGACCCACAATACGTCCGCCCGCCAAATTTGGCAGCTGTAAAACTCCGACAACACTGAGCAGGATGGACTTAGGCTGGATTTAATCTGTTGCATCTAGTGGTTTAGGGTGTCTTACAGAAGAAAGCAAAGCAAACAGTTCAGTGGTCAATATCAGCAGATGAAGTCTTTTACTTTAAAAAAACAAAAACCCTCCAACTCACTAAATAGCCTGTCCTCAAAGGGAAAAATGCAGGTTACCAATTTTGGGGGTGGAGAATTGTCCGGTGTTTCACATGTTTGATGGAAGACCAATAAAACAAGGTGTCAAAATCCCTTTAAATGTACCAGATTCCCATTTTGCCCCCTGGACAGTTAATGAGGGCTCTACACAGGGATTAGTTCAAACCCCTCTTCCATCCCTACAGAAAAATGTCTGGATTAGGTCTGAAGGTGCTTAAGGCTAAGTACATGGAATTGACACTGAGCTCTCCTTTAACCAGCTACATATCACCTCAGAGACCATAATGGCAAACAGATCAGCTAGTGCTGATAACGATTTAATTTATTCCATGTGATTCCTCTCCAAGGACAAATATTCCAGCTGATGGGGAAGCAATTCCAGAGCATCTCACCATAGCAAGCCACACAACACACACAGGGAAAAGCAGAAACAATGAAGTGAAAAACACAAGGCTAATGGTACTCTAAAGATATAGCCTGGATAGACTACGGCAATTGAACACCAATAAATATGAGTTGTCACAAAAGAATAAAGGCTGAGGAGGCTTTCCATTAAAATAATTCTATAAATACTGTTAAACTAATGAACAGCAGACTGCCTTCCTTCTCTCTTGGCTGTAGGCAGCCTACACATTTCAGAACAGATACCAAACGTTGCTCATGAGTCAAAGGAAAGACCCTCTTTCCTTCAAGTGGACCATGAACAGGTTCTGCTCCTGCAAAGATGACTGTGATCAGCCCTTTCTTTCTGCAAAACAACTTGTCCCACTAATTTCAAAGAAAAATATCCACCTGAAGCACACAGAGACATGTATGTGTGAAAATGCGGCCTCTCAATTCATCAGCTTGAGTAGCAAGCTCAAGATTGTTTCAAGAATTTTGATCTGCACTTTTTCTGTGGAGTTTCTCATGTATGTCCTTCCACCAGCATAGTTTTGAAGCAAATGCTGGATGTGAAATTGGAAAGGAGCAGGGGAAAAGAGCTGAGTGAGCTACTTGCGGTGACATGGAAAACAATGATGCTCAGGGGGAAATTTTGGCAAGAGAGGAGATATGCAAAGAGGGAGCCTGAGTTGGCCTTCCCAATGGATTTAAACTTTCATTCTGAAAATAATGAGTGGATTTAAGGGAGCTGACCTCCCAAAGAGTCTATTAGCTGAAACTGGTTATAAGTGACCTATGCTCTACTACCATGCTTTAAATTACCACTCCATAAGACCCAACCAGAAGTTACGTAGTAACTCAAAGTTGTGCTGTTAAGCTAACTTTGCAGGTAGGTAGCTTTGACCCATGCCATCAGCTGGGAGACACAGGGGCTCACCTGGTCAGCAAGACATTGCTGAGTTACATTCATATCATTAGCTATCATTTTCCTTTCCTATCCTCAGGACAGAAAAATAGGCAGAAGGCTGAATGAGCCTCCACACGGAGCTACTGCTGCTGAGCTCCGCTGGGCTTCTCACACAGGGAGAGCTGTGAAACACTGCATCCTTCACTTGTACAATGCTGCATGCATGGCTGAGCATCCATATGTGATCATGTGTTTGCAGAAGCAAAGCCATAAGGTAACTGTCCATATTTTTATCACGTTTTTCCATGATATCTAGTATGCTTAAACAGTCACTTAACCTTATAAAACATTTAATGAATGAAAACATAATAACTGTAATAGATTTAATTTTGTAAGCAAAAGAAGATATTTTCCTCAAGGAAAATGTCTTAAAAGTACAGCTGAAATCTGATGGGAATTGAGGATAAATGCTCTTCTCCTGATAAAAATCCCCTGCAGCTTTACCCTACAATTTACTGAAAGCACTGGTAACTGTAATCTCCATGTTCAAGAGAACCAGGAACAGGAGGCATCGTTTTGCCATAGCAAGGGTGAAGCCCCACAAATAGAGAACTGTTTAGCTCCTAAAAGCTGCACATCTCCTTTTCAGTGAAGTCAGCAGAGGAGTAATCAGCTAAATCCTTTAAGAACAATGCTATTTTATGGCAACACCAGAATGAATGCCCAGCATCAGGATGCATGCTTACAATGAGAAGGGAGAGAGCAATCAGAAATATTTTGGTGAAATTTCTCTTTAACATACAGATTGAAGTCATTTTTACCTGTTATCACCGAGAGTTACAGCTTAGTTAATATTTGAGTAACAAATCGAAACCTAAGCCCAGCAGGTCCTGAGAGGACACTGCTGTGATGGTGACAGCAGTAACACTGAGTGACAATGCTGCTTCACTGAAGGCCCACAGACAGGTCACAAACGTTGGCACTCACCACTCCTTGCAGCACTCAGCTCAAAGCCACTCTCCTGCAGTGGAATTCTGTGCATTTTTCTTCTAACTTAGAGCTGATCAATTTTTTACACTGCACTTACACAGAGCTATCAATTACTGCAAACACCTTGCTTTGGTTGTATAAAGGATACTTTCAAAATATAAGATCACACTCTATTAGTGTAAACCTCCATTTGTTACGGGATGAAGGATACTCAGCTGGGTTCAAGGAAACACCTTCCCAAGCAGCTACAGATGCAGCTACAAATCATGCTGTGATTAAACACAATCACTCTGGGATCTCTAAGGTTGGAAAAGATCATTAAGGTAATCTCGTCCAGCCATCATCCCATCACACCATGCCCACAAATCACATCCCTCAGTGCCACATCCACACAGTTCCTGAACACCTCCGCAGACGGTGACACCACCACCTCCCTGGGCAGCCTGTGCCACTGCCTCACTGCTCTTTCTGTGAAGAAATGTTTCCTGATGTCCAACCTGAAGCTACTCTGGCACAACTTGAGTCCATTCCCTCTCATCCTATTGCTGTTACTTGAGAAAAGAGACCCAGGTACAACCTCCTTTCAGGTTGGCACGTGACATCTTTGCATGGAAGCAGGAAGAGAGAACTGCTCGCACCCTTTGAGATTGTGTTCAAACATTTTGGATTCAGGAAATTCCACACAGGAAAGTTCATGCTGTTGACACTTCTTGATGACCCTTGCCCAGCCCTATGGGGTACCTGGGCACCTCAGCCTTGCAAGCACCTCATGCCATCGCCCACTGCTCACCACGCAAAACAAAGCTATTGAGAAGCAGCGCTGTGTTCCTTGAATGTATCTGTGCCTATGGCACCGTGTCGGCAGCCCAGTGCTGAAATCACCCAAGTGAAAGGAGTCGATATTTGCATCGCTCAGCTGGGTTTGTCTCGGAATACGATTGCTCCTCGCGCGGTTCTTGACACACGCGAGGCATCAAATAAAGCAGGGCTTTCAAAGGAACTCCTCTATCTTTCCGAGAGGTGCGAAGCCAGGACGGGATCGCACGAAGCTTACGGAGGGCGCTCCAAACGCACCGCTCGCCGCTGCAACCCCGACGGCGCCGCGGACTCGCGCGGGGCGGACGCGTGTGGGGCGGCCCCGCGGGGCGGGCGGGGGTCGCGGCGGGGCGGGCCTACCTCGGACTTGCGCACGAAGTAGGCGGCGGGGCGCGAGCCGGGTGGCGAGGGCTGTCCCTTGCGTTGCTGCAGCCAGCGGCGGGGCGACGAGAAGATGCTGTTGGCGGCGGCGGGGCCGCTGAGCGCCGAGGCCGAGGGAGCGCGCGGCAGGAAGGGCGGTTCGCGGCCGGGGCTGCGCTTGCCGCGGGGGCTGCCGCCGTCGAAAAGCGCGATGCCCGGCGGCGAGCGTTCCAGGGGGGAGCTGGGCGTGGAGGCGGAGGAGCCCCGGGGGGCGCGGGGCTCCCACGGGGGGCTGCCGGCGGCCCTCGCCCGGGGCACCCGGCCCGCGCCCTCGCCCTCCTCCCGGCCGCCGCCGATGATGGCGGGGTCGAGGCTGCGCGTCTGGCGGAGCCTCCGCTTCGAGAGGCTCTTGGCGGCGGCGGGGGCGGCCGCGGCCGGGGAGGAGCAGGAGAAGACGCTGCTCAGCAGGCTCTGCGCCGACATCGCGGCGGCCGCTGCCCCGGACGCGGCGGGGACGGGCGGGGGTCCCGGGAGCCCCGGGTCCGCGCTCAGCCCCCGGCGGCGCGGTCCGACGGCGGCGGCGGCGGGCTCATGGCGGCGGCGTCCGCGCCGGGGCTGCTCCTGGGCTGCCGCCGCAGCCGCGGTCCCTTTGCTGGGAGAGGAGGGAGCAAAAAAAAAAAAAAAAAAAAAGTTACGAGAGAAAAGGGGTGGGAAGGAGGCAGCCCCGGAGCCTTTATCTCAGCCCGCCGCTGCCCGCCAGAGTCACTCCCCCCGAGGCCGCGACGCGCTCTGGACCGCTCGCCGCCTCTCGGGTCCCGCCCGGCGCGGGGTCCCGTCCCGGGGAGTCCACATCGGGGCGGCGGCTCCCGCGTTGCTCCCCGCCTTCGCGCTCCCGAGAGAGCCCCGCAGAGCGCGGTGGAGAGCCGGAGACCCCGGGAGCGGTGTGCGCCTGGAGGGCTGCTGATCCGCCGTCGGTCCCGACCCGCGCAGACATTCAGGCCCTCGCCTCCCATCCTGTGCCACATTGCTCTCATTTATCTGACCCCTACTAGCACCTGCTTGAGTGCACACTGTGCCACGTCCGTCTGACAGCCTGCACAGAGCAACACAGAGCTGTGTGGACGTCAGCGCCCCAGCAGCACCAGTAACCCCAACCCCGTAACCCTTCTGCCAGAGAGATCACAGCAGCAGTGAAAAGCAGTGAATGAAGCTAAGCCTCTTCAGAATAAATAAACCTGTCTTGTCCTCTGTAGAGACTTTCCCTGCTCTTTCTCCAAGCACAGACAAGGAAACTTTTAATGGGAGAAAGGAAGAAACTTACGAAAGCCAAAAATGTGAAGATGTGTGCAAAAATGTGTTCAATCAAAGGTCATCAGCACCCCCCTCCTTTCCCCCCCTTTTCTCTCCTCCCTTTCCCCCCCCCTCCCCTCCTCCCCAGCAGTGCAGGAA